>NC_081406.1:649844777-650153527 GCF_030272615.1 Cryptomeria japonica | reverse complement strand
CCAGATTAGCCGCGTCCTATCAGTTATGGGATTGTACTTGGGTTATAAATTCCTTGATTTTTACTTCGATGAACTGATGTGTGATGTGTATGCCTTAAGCCAATTATACTAATCGACCAAGGTTATAAGAAAGAGAAAAAATGGAGAAGCAAAAGGCAAGGATTCAGTTCTAAGAGCCAGGATTTTGTTTTAGTGATGATCTTTGTCCTCACAAATCGCCTGAGTTTCAATTGAAGAGGGTCTTCTGCTGTGTTAACTTAATGTAAATGCATAAAGTAGAACAACAGAAGTAAAACCTACCTAAATAAATTCTAACTTATCTATTACCGTTCAGCCTTTTCTTTTTCTTTTCAACTGTGGAATGTAAGAGAGAGTGAGAATGCATATTTTGAATTTCTAAATCAACAACATGGACAACAAATTATGAATTAATTCCCAAGAACCATAAAAGACTGCTATCACTTTTTTACATACTGTCTCCAAAGTGCATTTTTCCTGCTTAAAATGAATCAGAAGTAGCGAGGTGGTGGAGGTCAAGTCTGCAGCTGATTGTTGGAGGAAAGGAGGTGTCGTTGATACAAAATAATGGATTTCTAACAGCTCCAACAAATCTCCTTCTGGAATGGCTAACTGAACAGTTCTAGAGTAACAAGAAAATTAATGGAATAGGGGAAGAGGTTGACCACGTATCTATGCCATGGAAGAAGAGATGAACTTGTTGGTAGCTCAAAACCCTTAAAGTGAGGCGCTCAGGATTGAGGAGAATGGTTTATCTCTTTGAATTGTACCATCAGAACAGGAAAGGAACGGATGCTGGAAAATAATAGAAAACCCAAGGACTTTCTGGGATTGTGATTCACCAATTTGCTGTGCTAGACCATGTATTTTAACATGACTGAACCAAGAAGTGGCAACTAGCTTTGTTACTTGAAGTGAATAAATAATAAATACGTGACTCGACACAGCATATGTTATTCACTGGGAATGTATGCATGCCAATCCGACATGGTGCTAGAGATTATGCACATGTCAAGGCAATGCATAATCAACAATAGGATTCCTCTCTATGAAAATTTCTGTTTTAATGCAATAGTTTGAAACTGTTCATTATGTTTTGGGTTTTGGGCATCCATTCAATCTTAAAGCTAATTTTTGAGTGTGTAGTCTGGGAAATTATCAAATTGGGTAAAGATGGCACTCTCGTCTCTTTTGTTTCCCCCTGAAACTGTAGTGCGTGGTTCGATTTCTTTTCCACCGCCATGTCCGGTTGCCTATGGTGTCTGCAATGGCAATTGCATCGGCTTGGGCCCTCCTCTCCTGGCGTGGACTCCAATCACAGGGTTTTAGCATCTTCCTTGACTTCTAAGGCAGGTTTTCCATTGCTCTCTTGCCATTTTGACCCTGGCATCAGCTCTGCGTTTCCAGTCACTACAAAAAGTCTCTTGATCAACTCACCTATGCTTTCCCGTTTCAGATCCCTGGTGCCCAGGCAATCTCAGCGGCTCCCTGTATTCACGATGCTAGTGTTGGTTGTACTACAAATCCTGTGCATGATTTGAATGGTTGACCCTTTTTTTCTGGTGGTTGCAAGAATATTTCAAATGCTCTCAATTCAGGTTCCTTTGTTCCTGCAACTTCTGATCATGTCAATGGTGGGGTTGCAGCCCCAAGCTTGTTCCAACAGTTGATGGCATGGGTGGGGCATTTCCTGCTCATTCCTATCCAGCTATTGCTGGCTCAAAGGCTCCTGGTTATTCTCGCCAATCCTAGCAGGGGAAGTCCAATCGCTTTTCTACTCACAATCTTCCCCTGTCGTGGTTTGTGTGCAGGAGGTGATTGATAACGAATTTTATGCCCGTCGAAGTTTGATTTACAGATTTAATTGTTTTTAATGTTTTTCTCCCAGACCTATGTAAAGAAAGAAAGAAAGAATTTTAAATGGGTTTTAGAGTCGTGGAGGCCATTTACTTGTGCCCCAATTGAGTTGTATCTTTGTGCTAGGGACTTATTTATTTTAGGTTTTCAGTCTCCAAATGATTTGTAGATGGCATTGAATGGTATGTTGTGGATGTGCAGAGATTATTTCTTCTATCGAACCTTGGTTTCCTTATTTCAACCCTGCGACAGAATCTCTTAGTATTATGTTGGTGTGGATGAAGTTGTCTGATCTCGCTCTCTATTTTTGGTTTGATTCTTGTTTCGAAGAAATCAACAATTCTATTGGATGGTTTTTCTAAAGGAAGATTCCACTACAACTAATATTGGCCACTCTAGTTTAGCCCGTATCTTGGTGGAAATTTGTATTTCGAAGGCTCTTCATGGGGATGTTGTCTTGATGGTTGAAGATAGGCAGTGGATTAAGTTGATTGGTTATGAGAGCCTACCATTTCAGTGCAACTGGTGCTTTGGTACCAGGCACGTGGCTTTTGAGTGTAATGTCCCTTAATTAGTTACGCTTTACTTTAACCCAAATTTGGCCAAATCTATAAATAAGTAATTGGGTTTTATAGCACACCTTTGTATATTGTTTTCCTGCAACAAAATTAGAGAACATATATGAAATAATAAATATGAATTATATTAAATGATATTAAATGTGTTATATTAATGATTGTTAGAATTATATATGTTGAATATGATCAGATTATTATATTTCCTAGATGAGATCAGATTATTATATAAAGTCAATTTGTAAGTCAGTTACTAATCAATTCCTTTAGTCCATTAGTTGGATAGGGTGTCCAATAAACCATCACTCCTAGGTCCAAGGGCAGAATACCATATCCCCCTTGGCTCCATATAGCAGGTGTTAGGCATCCATCATGGAGTGGTGTACACAGCAAGGTGTTCTACCACCGTTCCCCCTCATCACAACCACTTCTCTCTTAAGCCCAAGAGCAGATGCTTCACCCCTCTTGGCTCCATGTGGTAGGTGTTAAGCGTCCACTATGAAGTGGCGTACTTAAGAGAGTCCCTCATTTAAGATGAATCATTTATTATATTTATTCAATTCATCAAATTATGATAATCCATTATATTTGATATAATTGTCTCATTCCATTATATTACATTAGTGCCTTGTATTGTGCTATCATCAATATTTTCTGTTAGTATCTTTGTATCAGTATTAACCATTTATTGTCATTATTCCATTATAGTGAATTTATTATTCGCATCATATGGAGTTATAGCATTACGATATTTTGTGCAGCCTGAATTTAATTGTATTAAGTATTCCAGAATTAATATGCAGATAAGTATTTATATGTCCAATCTGACACTATTATCATTTTAATATTATTTATCTAATTTGTCTCTCAATTAATATCATATTAATGCCCTCTATTTCATTAACACTATACACAATAGTTACCCTTAATGATATATCAATAAGATTTAATATAATTATAATTTGTTGACTGCTATACTTTAGTATTCTAACAAAAATTGGTCTTCTACATACCTGTTGTTGCCTGCTCCTATTTTCCTATTCGGGTAGACTTGAAGATTCTTCCCGTGCTCCTTTCATACCTTACTGGCAGACTTAGAGCAATACCCATGTTTATTCTCTCCTCTCTTTCTTTCCTAGCAATTTCTATGTATATTCCTCATTGGCAAACTTTATAATTTCCTCTATGTATTATGAATATATATGAAATTAAGTATGACACCAAGAACCAAGATGCTACTGCATGTAACTTAGTAATAGTTCTAACCTGATCCAATCTATTTTGATGTTCTTGGATGCTTTGATTCCTTTCCTTTATATCTCTCAACGTGAGGGAGAGGTCACACCTCTTCATCATGCATGCCCTTTGGCAAGGGACGCACCCTTTCACCATTAGCATCTTTTTGAAAGAGTGCAACTCTTCATTATTTCTACCCTTTAAAAGGGACATAACCTTTCATAATCAGGTCTCCACTTCTTATTTAAATCAAATGTGCACTTCTCATTTCCCAATTATCCCCCTCTCAAATGAGGTTCTCTTCTCCCTTTTATATCTTATTGGAGAGGGAGTCACAACTTTTCCTTCCATGTCTTTTGACCATTCATTTTTATTATTTTATTTTTTTGTTGGTCGATAATAATTGTTTTTTATTGCATTCTAATATATAGAGAAATTACATTAGAAAATTTTGGGCTTCTAGACTGCAAATTTGCCCAATTATAGTCATTTTCCTTACATTCATAACCCATAAACACCCTTACCCTTATATCAAAAGACATCTAAACAACAAACCTTTACCATATTGTCCAGCTTTCATTACTTCCCATAAGGTGAAATACAATCCCTGAACATCTATATCCAAAAACCACCCAAACCCTACTATATCTTGCAAAAAATGAGGCATCTATAATCTGCCTTATAAAACTAAGCACAGTAGAAAACCAACTATTACTACCTTATTACACTAACCAAGACTTATTTGTATACATTAACCTTCCTCCCAGTCTAAATCGGAGCTGCTCCAGCGTCGTCTGTGAAGTTTGCCTCAAAAGCTCTTCGTTTCCTCACCCCTGACCGCTTGCCTTTAGGAAAAGTCTCTGGCCATGCCCGTGTCAGCTCGTTGTCTTCCTTCTCATGCCTCAGAATAATCCTCTTTAGGTTCTCCCAGGCTTTCGCCCTTTCCAAAACATAGGCCTCCTTGTCAACTTTCCCAATCCACCAGACGAAAGAAACTATGCCGAATTCATCAGCATCCTTAGCTTTTGCAAAGCCCTCCGAGTAATCAAAACCAACCCCAAGCACCGCTCATTCCAGAATGGAGGCCAAACCTTTGAGCATTGCATCTTCAAAAATGGATGTAACTGCCCATTTAACCGTGTCTATGTTATCACCAGATTCCAAACCCCAAGCTATTACCATCTAAATAATATCCAAGTTCACCTTCCACCTTGAGACATTCTCCATGAAAAAAGGCCCCACAACCTCCATCACCGTGTTGACCATCTTTGCATCCTTGAATCTTAACAACCTCGACATTCTATCTCTGCTCACAGCTCCTTTAAATCCCTTCTGCTTCTTTTTAGTGGTTACTGTGAAGTTTACCTCCATGGTTTTGAATTGTGAGCTTCCTAACTTCTGTAAATTTGTCTCCTATCTTCCCTAGAGATTCCTAGATTTCTTCGCTTCTCACCTTACATAAATTTACACAACCCTCGACTTTATATGCCTTGCGCAGGTCTTGGTTATTGATGTGACATGCCATCCTTCTAATCATGTCGATGCACCTCTAAAATCCTCGGGGGTTCCTTACACCCGCCCTCTATCTTTAACTTGCTCACTTATCTTTATGAAAGCTTTAAATGTTTTTCAAGAAGAAAGAAATCATTAAAAGTTGAGCATCCCATAAACACCGTCACATCCAACTTTTGTTGTCAAAATTTAATGGATCATCATTTCCTAATCCGTGCGAGATTTCAAATCAAATTTCCCAGAGAGGGAGAAGCACTAATTTTGCTGCAAGATGACATCACTCTCCCGACGTCACCTGTCCCACACCTGACATCCACTCATTGCACTGTCACATCTCCCAGCGATGGGATCCCTTGGAAATCTTCCAGTTTAACTTCACCTTCTAAGTCAAATGACAGAGCCCATTTGGATAGTTTGTTAGCAGTCTGATTGCCTTCTCTTCAAATATGACTAATTTTGAAATTTTCAAATAAAATTAACTCCACTTTTATCATAGCGATGAATCCTTGAAGATGCCACGCTTTGATCTCCCCATTCATTATAGCCTAGATTATAATTAGGGAGTCTCCTTCAAGGTGGTGATTTCGAACACCTTGGCTTCTAGCTAATCCAACAACTAGAAGGGTTGCTTGCACTTCAGCCTCATTGTTCGTGCTTTTCCTAAGTATTTTGGCTCCACATTTAATTAAATCTCCATTGTCATTCCACATCGCAAAACCTTCTCCTACTAAGCTTCTAGATGTTTGGGTTGCCCCGTCAAAATTTACTTTAAACCAACCCTTCTATGGAGGCTTCCACCGAGCTTCCAATACTTTCTTATTTTGCCCCTTGTTGCTTGCCACAGATCCATGCCTAATCTTAATTCCCAGCTAGGCTTTCTGCATATTCCTATCCATTAAGGTGAAAGGGGTAGTCATTGAGAAGGCTTGTGATACAGTTGAGCCTACAACCTCTTCAATAGCCCTGTTAATTCTAAGCAGTAGCCTCCTCACATCCTCAACCTTATCCTGAAAAATTCTACGATTACGTTCTTTCCAGATCTCCCATATTACTACAGAGGGGCTTATTTTCCAGACACTTGAAAGGGTCGACTTATTAGGTTGCCTTGGCCAACTTTCAAATACCTCTTTGAGGGAGCATTGAAGAGGACTCTGCCAATTTAAATTCCCTTGAAGATCAGACCAACGCCTCTGTGCTACCTCACAATTCAGAAGCAAGTGATCTACAGACTCCTCCGATTTATTGCACATCACACACTTGGTCGGGCCCACAAAACCTATCCTCTTCCTTCTCTCCCCTGTTAGGATTCTACCTTTGACAGCTAACCATGCAAAGGCACTAGATTTCGGGAGGCACTCTTTGCTCCAAAAAAGGTCCCATACTCTTGAGTGGTTCTCCTCCCTCCCTTCCAAAAATTGGTAGCCCAATTTAAATGAATAGTTCCCATCCCTTGCACCACACCAAATCACTCTATCCTCTGTGTCTGTAAGAAAAATCTTCCTCTAATCCAAAACATCCCTGAGCCTTTGTTGCAACTGAGCCGATAGACCTGTTGTCAAAAGGTCCTTCCAAACCCATTCCTTTCCTATTTCACCCTTAATGCACCTCATGTAATCCTTTACTTTATCTCCCCAAAGTTGCACCAATTGTTCCTTTATCTCTGAGAAGTCTCCTAGATCTCTTATTGTTATGAAATCTGCCCATGAATCCTCCCAAAACTTAGCTTTTGTCCCTTTACCAATCTGCCATGTTAGATGATCTGTGACCACCCCACGACAATCCATTATGAAATTTCAAATAGCAGACCCTTTAGGGGGGTTGCAAATTGTGAATACTCTGTGATCCTCTGGAGAATCAAATATTTTGCTCTCAACACTTTAACCCACATCTGATTTGGATTGGTGTAAATTTTCCATACCAGTTTAGCCCCTAAGGCAGTATTCATTTTATGCCAGTCTCTCAAACCAGCACCCCCTCTAATCTTTGTCTGACATATTTTATCCCATGCCAATAATGGAATTTTTTCCTATTCATTTGCCCCATTCCAAAAGAATTTTTTCATCCTTTGTTGAATTGAATTAATAACCTTTTTTTGGATCTTTAAACACATCATAGAGTAAATAGGAATAGCTGACACTACAGTTCTCAAAATTAGAATTCTATCAGCTGATGTAAGCCATCTACTTTTCCACCCATCCATTTTATTTATACAGATATCAATTAGATTCTTCCACAAATTAGATTTGTTTGCACTTCCAAAGAGGGGGATTAATAAATACTTACCTAGAAGAGACCCCACTTTCATGCCCATAATTCTGCAAACTTCCCTCTGCTTACAAGGTTTAGTGTTGAAAAAAAAAATTTCAAATTTATTCCAATTTACTTTCTGACCTTAAGCTTTTTCATATATATCCAAGGTCTCTTTCATAACCCGGGTTTCCCTTGTTGTAGCATCTCCAGCTAGAAAGGTGTCATCTGCAAATTGCAAATATGTTATTAGATTCACTCATGCTGCAATTTGAACACCTTTCCAGACCCCTTCTTCCCATTTCTTGGAAATGAAACGCCCAAGCACTTCTACCATGATAATGAACAAAAAAGGAGAGAGAGGATCACCTTGCCTAATACCTTTCTTAGACTCAGAAAAGCCTTGAGGGCTTCCATTTATAATGGCTGAAAATCTAGGGGAGCTAATACAACTTTTCACCCACGCTATCCACTCCTTGCTGAAACCAAATCTCCAAAGGACTTTCATGAGAAAATCCCTAGTCACCTCATCATAAGCTTTCCTTATATCCACCTTAACCATGATCTTTTTTGTCTTTAATGTCCGAATGGAATGAACGGCTTCGTGTGCAAGGATTATTCCTTCATAAATAGATTTGCCTAGAGCAAATCCACTTTGCTCGCTTGATATGACCAAATCTAAAACTGGTTTTTGTCTATTTGCCATAACTTTGGATATTATTTTATAGATGGTGTTGCATAGAGATATCAGGTGAAAGTCATCAAAAGAATTGAACTCAGCCTTCTTTGGAATCAAGGCTATGAAAGTGTTGTTAAAGTCCTTTAAAACAAACCCTCCCATCCTTGATTCCTCCACAACTCCTAAAATGTCCTCTGCTAGGATGCCCCAAAATTTATGAAAAAAGAGGGTTGGGAACCCATCCTGCCCTGGAGATTCGTCCGACCCTAAACCAAAAACAACTAGCTTCACCTCCTCCATTGACACCGGCTCCATTGACCTTTTATTGTGTTCTTCCTTTACACTTGAAGGAATAACCCCCAAAATTTGAGGCGTGTCTTCTCCCTGGTTCCCCACTCCATTGAAGATTTCTGAGAAATGTTTAACTCCCTCCCGATTTATCTGATTTAAATCTGAAATAGTCCCCCCTTTGTTATTTATAGAAAAAATCTTGTTTTGGGATCTTCTAACTTTGACTGAAGTATGAATTTTTTTTGTATTTTTGTCTCCATCTTTTAACCAAGTTTCTTTAGACTTTTGTCTTCAAAAGATTTCCTCTCTTGCTAACACCTCCGAGTATCCTTTGCTTAACAATTTCTCTTTTCTAAAAAATTCTTCATCCATTCCTTGGCTATAATGTGTTCATGTAGAGCTTTTAAGTGTTCTTCTAAGTTTGTCTTTTCTTTGAAAATATTCCTAAAATTTTCTCCATTCCATCTCTTAAATTGTTCCTTTAAAAACTGAAATTTTTTGAAGAAAATGAAAGCTTTGTTACCTGGACTGTCTGGATTGTGCTTCCACCACTGTTCAACTAGATTTCTGATGTTTTTTACTCGTAGCCACATTGCCTCAAATATGAATGGGCATCTCTATGGGGCGTCGTCTTCTTGAATTCTAAGGCAAATGGGGTAATGATCTAATCCCGCAATAGGTAGAATCTCTGCAACACTGTTCCAATGACTCTTCGACCAGTCTCCAGCTATAAAAAACCTGTCTAATCTTTCAGCAATGTTTAGGAAACCAGTCCTATTAGTCTAGGTGAGCTCCCCCATTCTAAACGGAATCTCAATCAGTCCTGAGCTCATGACAAAAGAACTGAAGTCTCTTTGGCTCTGCCTATTCCAACCTACACCACCCATTTTATCTGAAGGGCGGAGCACAGCATTAAAATCACCTCCATGAATAAATAAATTCTCCCTGTCATTCCTCACTATCTCTGACAACTCATCCCACACCCGCACTTTCATATTTGTGTTATTGGGCCCATAGATGTTGATGAGGAAATAACTTGTTTGAAGCTACATTGATTTATCTTCAACCACTGCCACCACCGAGTGGCTCTAATAACTACCACATCCATCACTGAATCCTTCCAAAGAGTTGCAAGGCCTGTGGAGGCACCTTGAGCTCCCACCATACTACATTTCCAGAATTGAAACTTCCTAGAAAAAGCACTAACATCTTCGTCTTTGATCTTTGTTTCCTGCATTAGAAATATGTCTGGTCTCACTTGATCAAGGCATCTTTTGATCAAGCGTATCTTGTCAGGGGCATTGCAGCCCCTGACATTCCACGATGGGTGTTGGCATTTTGATGATGTTGTGATTGTCATTGATGGACACACACTTATTTTATGACCACTTCCTTATGTATGACTTATGCTCAACCGATAATTATTCCAACCGGTATTATATATTATAGTCTTTAGACTATCGGTGTTTTTGCAGAAGGTGTTTACCAGTCACAAACTGACTGAAGACCCAAAGCGGTATGAAGACCTCAAAGCGATTCGAGGATCTCAAGCGGCACGAAGGAACAAAGCGGTAGTTATCACTTCGATCTACCAGTCTTCATTTTGACAATCGACAATCGGTAAAATGTATGAACCGATATTACTTTGTAATGAGCTACCAACTGGTATTTTTGTGATGAGTTACCATCCACCGACACTTTGGCGGTGATTTTGTGTCGTGTTACCCAATGTGTCTAGATGCACTGAACCTTGGAACTTGCAATGTAATCCTATTGGACCGACATGAAATCAAATTCCTTTATAAGGACATCATGTCTAGGGTTTTAGGAGTTGATAGGGTTTTAATAGTGGACGAGGGTTTTTTGTACGTGACATAATAGTAGAGAAGATTAGGTTTGTGTGAAGAAACAGAGTGTAGAAGTATTGAAGGTTGAAGTAATGCCAAATGTGCATTAACAATGAGCTATCATGGATCTAACCAAACATATTGTGCTAGTATCTAGATCACTCACTTGTTGATTACTCACATCTTGGACAAGTCTGAAACCCTTAACCGGGTAGGCCTGGCAAAGCCTTTGTAAATCCTCTAGCAAGGCAATTCACAACTGTGAATATGAAATCCTCTCACAAGATAGTCTCTAACAGGACTTATCTCCTAACAAAGATCAAGATTCCTAATATGATTTGTTTTGGTAAAGAACATTGTATGACCTTAACCGGTCTGACCTTAACCAGTCTTGTTTCTATTCTGCAGATAGTTACTTGTGAGTTTTTGCTCACCGTGGTTTTTCCCATTTGGGTTTCCACGTCAAAACCTCTTGAGTTATGGTGATTGTGCTCTTCTAGGTGAATGCTTTATTTGTTGTTTGGTTTGCATTTGTCTTAACCAGTTTGTTAGTAAATTTGTTATACCGGTTAACTGCTAAATTATTTAAGAGTTTAAGTTCAGTATTTTTTGGTATACTAATTCACCCCCCTCTTAGTATTCATCAATTGGTATCAGAGCCAACCTTTCTATAAGTTTAACCGCTTGGAAGGAGATATGGGGGAATACACTGTGAGGGAACTTACTCAGTGTCTCACTCAAACTAAGAAAGCTTATGATGAACTCAAAGTCAAATATAAAGCCTCTTTGGCAAAAAGAAGAGAGCATGCTGAGAAACTGATGGAGCTTATTGAAAATAGTTCTTCTGATGAAACAAACATGGAATCCCTAGTTAAAGAAGTTGAAAAACTGAATGAATCTAATGCCAACCTGAGAAGGGAACTGGAAGGACTAACTATCAGAGTGTGTCAAGAGCTTGAGAACTGAAGGAAAGCTGAAGATCTGGTAAAAGACAAAGATCATGAGATCTCCAAGCTAAAGCAAGAAATTAGTACCCTTACCACTCATCTCCAAGAAAGTAAAGTGGAAAAAGAAGAAATGCAAGGTGAACTAAACATGGCTATTTCTGAGAACGCAACCTTGAAGCAATCCAATGCTACTATTTCCAAGGAACTCACTGAGTCAAAGGAAATACTTGCCAAATTCAATAAGAGTATTGTTAAGCTAGAACAAAAGCTTGAATCAACAAAACCGGTAAAGAATACTACTGGACTTGGTTTTTCTGGTTATGAGGAAGGTGAGACCTCTGGAACAAAAGATGGAGCATCAAAGAAGCAACCAACATCAAAGGATAAAGGTAAGAAAAAGTTCAAACCTATTTTCTTTAATTGTCTCAAGGAAGGACATACTGCTAATGTGTGTAGAAATAAGGCCTACAATAATTTTCCTTATTTTTCTAAACGATAAGTCTAGATCCAATAGATTCAATGGAAACTGTTGTGCATGCAACAAGTTTGGGCATACAACATTTGAATGAAGGTCTGTTATGCACAACAATGGGAAATATCCTCTAAGGACTCAAAGAGTTTTTCCTGAATCATCTGTGAACCGAAATCCAAACTGGTATAATGCCTATAACCATCAGTCAGGTGGTGGTGGCTATCAAGCAGCAACCGGTTGAAGAGAAACCTGTTTGATCTGCCATGGTAGCGGTCACACTGTTGCAACATGCAGGAGGAAGAATGGTAGAATGAACAATGGACCATGGAGAACACCTAGAATGGTATGCTATCATTGCAACAAACCGGGACACCCTGCCAGAACCTGCAGAATGAGAAAGAACCTATCAGATGATATACCGGTCACTCCAGAAGGGAATATTGATGTTGAAATCATTCAAGCAGGAATGAATAAAACATGGAAAAAGAAACTTGAAGAAGTGTCACAAGATGAACCAGTTTCTGCACCTAGTGTGGAAGTCACTGAACTGGCAAACTGAGCTTCAGAAAAGCTTAGGGGGAAAAAATCGGTGAAATATTTTGAACCCCCAGTTTGTACCGGTAAAAGACCTCAACCGGTATACGTTACTTGTCAATCGGTAGAAGATTGAAGCGGTAAAAGGCAAAATTAGGTTTTATGCCCTAGCGGTGGAGCATTTATTATGGTAGGTGAAGAATTTGTTAAAAGGGATTTTCAAGTCATTTTCACTTATCAGTTTTTGAGCGAAGAATTTTTCAAAAGCAGAGCAACAAAAGGCGATTCGACTTGTGATTCAGAGAAATTTCAAATCTTGCAGAAGAATTGGGAGAAATCTACAATCAATCAAGTGAAGAACACCAAGCGGTAATCAAGCAACCGAAGTAGGTGTAGTGTGAGCTGCATTTGTCAAACCCTAAATTTCAAAATTGTGAAGGTATTTCTCAAAAAAATTGTTTATCAGTTAAATCATGGCTTTTGCATCGCACTCTAGTTCTAGTGCACCTATGGACTCAGCTGAATTCATTAAAAGAAAAATGAAATACAATGCCCTGTCCCAAATACCTGTCGAAGTCATTGTCGAAGGAGATATTTCAGGGTACAATGACTGCAAACTGGAAGACCTAGGATCCTTAGCGATTCATTCCCAGCTAAGTCTGTTTTGTGAGGATGATAAGAAGATCAAACCGGAATACAACATTCTGAAGAGGAAGAAACTTCACAACGTGGTTTACTTTCTTGAAGAGTTCACGGAAGACCACATCCGCATCATTCTGAGAAGAGTGCATGGCGACAAGATGTATCTTGAGAGAACGCATGACATTACGCCTAAATAAATTCATGTCATTACCGGTTTCTGCAACATTGGTGAGGTGTCAGCCCTAAGGAAGTTCATCAAGACATAAATGACTAAGCTCACCGGTTCTATGAGCGATCAACGGGGAATGACCGTCAACACCATCAAAGATGAGTTTGTCAAGTATGCTTGCATGGTGATTGGATACCAGACGTTTTATGCCAGCAGATTAAACTTGTCTCTGTTGCTGCGGTTAATGCCGCTTACAGAATGATCATTGAGGATGCCTCATTTGATCTATGCACCTGTTTGCAGAAACAACTTCTACTAAACTTGAAGTCCATCAAACAGGACAGTGCCCTTAGATTCAAATTTGGACAACTTTTGGTGGGTCTATTTTTCTACTTTCAAGGCTATTTCCTGAGAGTCAGTGATATTCAATGGTTTGCTGACCAACCAGTCACCAAACAAATTAGGGAAAGTCTCCAAGTGGTGGGAACTGGATATCCTGAAGTCTTTAATAAATATTTTGATGAATTCAAATAGAAGATGAGCCAAAGGATGAGGATATCTGGCAATATTGTTAAGAAGTATGAAGAGGACATCTGCTTTACCATCAGAGTAGATGAGTGCATAATGGAGGCGGTAGAGCCCAGACAGGAAGAAGTAGAACCTATGGGATATGAGGTGATGTACGACATGTTGGATGGGTATACCTCTACCCTAATTGCCTCTCCTTTAAATGCTAAGAAAAAGAGAACCAATACCTACTTGGAAAGGGTAACACCGGTTGAAGAGCCTTCTGTGAAAAAGGGAAAGGCAGTACCAGCGGCATCAACACCGGTTACCTCAACTAGCCCTAAAGTGACCAAGCGATCACCTGCCAAGAAGAAACTGGAAGTTTCACCCACTAAAGTATTTGAAAGGAAGCGGAAGACCAAGATCAACTCACCGGAATCTAAAGACACAAAATCATATGTGCAGCCTAAGAAGACAAGGCAAACAAGGAAAAAGACAAAAACTACCGGCATTGCACCTACATCATCAGCACCAATAAATATTGACATCTCTTCTTATAAGCCAATGACACATTGTCAAAGGACTATCAAGAATATAAGAAGAAAATTGCTTAGTGATATGAAGAAGTGTTTTGATGATTTTACCGATAGTGAGAAAGAGGAAACAGAGCAGGAAGTCATTAATTATTTGTGCAAGATTGACCGGTCGCCATCACAAATTAGATCTAAGGCACCCGATTCTTTATATAATTCTTTGGACAACAAATGGTGCATTGCCATAGAAAAAGAACAAGAAATAAGGAAGAAATTATTTGCTCAGTACTTTCCTGAAGCCTCCAATTCCGAATTATTTCAGATTATGGACACACATAAAGGTCTCTTCTTCATGAGAAGAAGAAGACTCAGGTTGCTAGAAGGAAAAACCTCTGAAGTAGAGAAGGACACTCATTTGCATGCCAAAGTTGTTGTCTAGTTGCATCAAGTGTCTGAAGCCAACAAGAAGGCCGAACAGGAACCGGAAAACCAGATGAAGCATTTGATGATGAAGGAGAACCAGCTACAAAATAGGTGGACACCATTGATGTTGATGCTTTGGATGTTGAAGATGTCATTCTAGATGTTGAAAAGGAAAAGGCAAATAAAGAGAAAGCAGAGTAAGAGGAAGAGAAAAGGAAAGTAGAGGAGAAGAAGAAACAAGAGGAAGAGAAGAGGAAACAAGAAGAAGAAAAGAGAAAAGAAGAGGAGAAGAGGAGAAGAGGAAAGAAGAGGAGAAGAGGAAAGCAGAGGAGGAAAAGAAATAAGAGGAGAAGCGGAAAGATGAGGAGAAGAAGAAACAAGAAGAGGAGAAGCGAAAAGAAAAAGAAAGAAAGAAGGAGGAAGAGAAGAAAAAGCATGAAGCAGAACAAAGGGAGAAAGAAGAGGAAAAGAAAAGAGTGAAAGAGGAGAAGGAAGCAGAAAAGAACAAGCAAGCGGAGACTCCAAAGGAAACCGGTGGTCAAGCCAAACCGGTTGACATCACCAATCCTCTTGACCTCCAATCTGCAAATGAATTGGAGTTGTTGCAAGGCATAAAGCTAGCACAGGAAATACTGGAAGCATTGAGAAGGAAGAAGGAGTAGGATTTTATTCGCACTGCTATTGACACCCTTACCAGTTTGATCCCAGGTACCAACCTCCTCGGTACTGATTCCTCTCTGGCCAAATTGAAACTTCTATGTACAATGGTAGAGGACCAAGTATAGTGCCTAGAGGAATTTGCTGAGGCTAATGCACAGAAGAAGCATCAAAAGGCACTTAACACTACCTTAGTAAAGAAACTGAATGAGCTCCGATCTCAACTTCAGAAAGAGCAGAAGGATATTAGAGATGTTATAGATGAGGGAAAACTACTACTGAGCAAAATAAGCCAGCCCCATCTATTTTGTGATGGTGTGCTTGCACAAAAGGATAAACTGCAATCTGATTTGCAGGCATACATAAGCAACTTTAAGACCTCGTATGATTCTTTCACTGCATACGGGAAAACTATTCACCGGTATCAGCTTCATTCTGCCAAGATAGAGTTGGAGATTAGCAACAGGACAAGAGATTTGTAGAAACTTCAACTGGTTTTATTACCCAGACTGCAAATTCTTCAGAAGTGTTTTCTCAATCTAGAAGCATTGACGGTAACTCAAGAGATTAGTACAATTGATGCCATGGAAGAACAGGTATCACAGATGCAGACGGAAAGTGAGGTTGCTACCTCATTACTTGAGTCATGGTCTTTATCCATGAAGACTTTTATGCATGATTTTAAATCAGATTTTGATAAGTTTCACTCATTATTGTCATAAACACTTATTTATTTTAATGATAATATGAAACAGGGGTTATTCTACAACACTTTATCATTGTTGGCAAAGGGGGAGTAGTATCTAAAATTTTGGTGCATGTTATGTATACTTTCATGTTATTTGTTTAAGGGAGTAGTATACATTGTATTTTCTGTAAAAAATGGATAGTGTATATGCTTAGGGGGAGCAATTTTGATTATGGCATATTTTTGTTGAAAAGCACTTAGATGTTAAAATTTTTCCTAAGTGTTGCCATCAATGTCAAAGGGGGAGATTGTTGGCATTTTGATGATGTTGTGATTGTCATTGATGGACACGCACTTGTTTTATGACCACTTCCTTATGTATGCCTTATGCTCAACCGGTAATTGTTCCAACCGGTATTATGTATTATAGTCTTTAGACTATCGATGTTTTTGTAGAAGGTGTTTACCGGTCACAAACTGACTGAAGACCCAAAGCAGTATGAAGACCTCAAAGCGGTTCGAGGATCTCAAGCAGCACGAAGGAACAAAGCGATAGTTAACACTTCGATCTACCAGTCTTCATTTTGACAACCGGCAATCAGTAAAATGTATGAACTGGTATTACTCTGTGTTACCATCCACCAACACTTTGGCGGTGATTTTGTGTCGTGTTACCCAATGTGTCTAGATGCACTGAACCTAGGAACTTGCAATGTAATCCTATTGGACCGACATGAAATCAGATTCCTTTATAAGGACATCACGTCTAGGGGTTTAGGAGTTGATAGGGTTTTAATAGTGGATGAGGGTTTTTTGTACGTGACGTAACAGAAGAGAAGATTAGGTCTGTGTGAAGAAACAGAGTGTAGAAGTATTGAAGACTGAAGTAATGCTAAATGTGCATTAACAATGAGTTATCATGGATCTAACCAAGCGTACTATGCTAGTATCTAGATCACTCACTTGTTGATTACTCACATCTTCGACAAGTCTGAAACCCTTAACTGGGTAGGCCTGGCAAAGCCTTTGTAAATCCTCTAACAAGGTGATTCACAACTGTGAATTTGAAATCCTTTCACAAGGTAGTCTCTAACAGGACTTATCTCCTAACAGAGATCAAGATTCCCAAAAGGATCTATTCTGGTAAAGAGCATTGTATGACCTTAACTGGTCTGACCTTAATCAGTCTGGTTTCTATTCTGCAGATAGTTACTTGTGAGTTTCTTCTCACCGTGGTTTTTCCAATTTGGTTTCCACGTCAAAACATCTTGTGTTATGGTGATTGTGCTCTTGTGGGTGAATGCTTTATTTGTTGTTTGGTTTGCATTTGTCTTAACCGGTTTGTTAGTAAATTTGTTATACCTGTTGACTGCTAAATTGTTTATGAGTTTAAGTTCAGTATTTTTTGGTCTACTAATTCACCCCCCCTCTTAGTATTCATCAATGGGGTCCTCATTGCTCCCGGGAAAAGGCATAGCCTTTTCCCAATCTCAATTTGCTTTGGCCTACAACATTTCCCGCCATTTCCAATTTAGCCTTGTTGGATTTTGCACCTCTTTTCTTTTTCTCTCCCACTCTACTTTTGATTGAAGAGTTAGGGTCATCTCCAAAGATCAATTTTCTTGAGTTGCAGCTAGGGCTGAAAGGCCCAATTCATCATCTCCATCCTAGGAGCATGATGACTCGAAATCATATTCTGACTCTAAAAGATCCCCTCCACTATCTTTTACACCTTCAAAAGAGCTTTCTAGGTTTCTTATTGGAGAGATTTGAATATCTTTGAAGACCGGATCCTCCATAAGAGGGTCTGCGTTTCCAACCATCTGTTCTAGATTGTTCGGAAAGATTTCAAGGCCAGGAGCTATAGATGTCTCTTGGTTATTCCGGACAAGGGGATCCTCCACGTGTTTCATTGGGTTTGTAGGGGATATCATCATTCTCTCCACTTGGGATATTTTATGAGCGTTGTTCTCATTGTTCTGGGTTGTTGGGATTTTTTCTTCCTCTATAGAAACCCTATCTTCCAGAGATATAGGCTTGTTTACTTCCACCCTTGTGTCCTCCAAAATCCATTCCACTTTTGGAGCACATCTCTCTGAGTTGGCATCTGCACCCCCCGTTACAATCAAAGGTTGATCTTCTCCTAAATTCCTATGCCTGTTTTTTCTTTTATAAAGTTCAAAGGAATGTGTCTAAGAGACAAAAGACTCATCAATTGCATCCTTCTGCAATTCATATTTATCCATATGAAGTGCCTCTGCAAACTCTATTCTGCTTTTTGTAAGAGATCAAATCTCCCAATCTTTTTCATTCCATAGATGTTCTCCATGATAGCCTTCTGACATTCTGATTATCTCCTCCTCTAGATGGTGTTGCATCACAACTTTGCCTTTGTTTTCTTTTTGACAAAAGCTCGTTGGATGGATTTTGATAGAGTAGTTTTGGTGCAGGAGCACCCTTCAAAGGGCTCCCACCATTTGATTTTGTTGTGTTCTTGCTTCTTTAAGAAGCCATTGTAAATGTAATAAGAGCCATGAGCTCATTTGTCTTATTTAGATCCTAGCTTAGGTCCTAGGTTCATAAGTCTAGGTTGAGTTTTCTTGTGGAGTAGAGGGTATGTGTGCCTTTGATGTGTTTGGGGTCCTTCTTAGCATGGTGGTGTCCATAGGATAGCCCAATGTGGGCCTAGGAGTCAAGAAAAGCAACATTGAGAAAGTTGCTCAAAAGTTGCAAAAGTTGCATGACAACTTTTCAAAGTTGTCAAGCAACTTTTCCACCTAAAGGTTCAAAAACTTTAGTTAGCGTGGAGAACCCTAATTTTGGCACACAAACCGAGGAAAGGGTACTATATGTAGTTGCAACCCTAAGATGATGGGTTGGAGGTTAGTTTTTGTACGGCCCAAGGAAAGTGACTTGACTGTGACTGTAATTTTGTTGCCAGTCGGCACTAATGGAGCAATGAAGGATTGATAATGGATTGATCTTCAAACAAAAATATGTTGAGAGTCTTATATGGTGTATATACCTTCATTTTGAGCATTTATATTAGGTTTTGTTTTGCAGGTGTTGTGTGTTTGTAAATACTTTGTAAACTTTCTCCTTACTGTCCAGTTTTGGACTGGTTTGTGTCAATGGGTTGACAACTCCTTTCCCCATTGTGGAATCACCATGAAACCATGAGGAATAGGAGTACAGACCCTATACATTACTTCAAATCAAGTAGGTCCCTTGAAGATGCAGGGAAGCCATCCAAAGACCCACTCCTAGGCGAGACTAGATAGTGCCCAGCTAGGGAGGGTTGAAGTTGCAAAGGTCCGTGAGAGAAAGGAAGGTCAAAGGAGGATGCACCCTTTGGAGTTGTAGAGGGGTGTGTGGAGAACCATTGGTGATAAGGAGGAGCTTCCACTAATCTAGACAAGGTGGTACAAACATCAAACCAACACTGTGACCCTGGCAGGCCTAAAAACCCTCTTTAAAACCCTTAAAAACCCCAAAATTCACCTAGGGCGGTGTACGAACACTTGGAGGCCCAAAACCAGAAAAATATTTGAGCCCTTGCCAAATGATTAGTAGTTCTTTTGGGAAGTTTCACAAGCATATGCATCGTCTACAAGAGGGAGCCCTAAAAGTTCGGATTGGAGGCCTAATTGGGCACATTCCTTGTAGCCCTGTTTTGTAGGAAAAAGGCAAAATAGTGAAATTGGTAAGGGGGTTGGAAGGTTGAAACCTCTTCAGGGAACATGAATGAATGGAAAAACATGTCTAAGACCTGTCCTATCCTTGCTAGGACCTAGGAAGGTGTGGAACAAGCCAAACCCTTATTAGCCTAAGTAAGGGTTCTTTGTATCTCATGAGTAGGTGAGACCTTAGGAGAAGTATTTCAAGTTGTTGGTGGGTGGATTGGGCAAGGTCACGGGATTCCACAAGCAGGGGAACTCCTAGAGACCCTAGGGTGTGGTTAGAACACCTGGTGATCCAAGGAAAGGATCTAAGAGCATAGACAAGGCTAGTCTATCCCATACCCTATCCCATCAAGTTTGAACATGACTCCATATCTTCTTCCAGCATCACTTTTTGTTTCTATATCCCCAACCCTGTTTTAATCTCTAGTGTGTCAGGAAGGTTGTGGATTGGCTACCAGTTGATGCATAGCCTAGAAACCAGGTTGAAATCAAATGGGTCAACAAATTCTTCGGTCATTACAAATTCACCCAGATGATCTCCTATTTGTTTCAGGGTCTCTGTATCCTTATACTCCTGAGGAAGGCCTGGTAGTTTTATCCATATGAGGACCTTTTCAACTAGAGCTTCACATGGGTTAAAGTTAGGTTTCTAGCCTGATATATTTAAACCTTTTCCTTCTAAAAAAAATGGCCCATTCTCTATTATCCAATCTCTATCCTGGATTATTGAGCATACTACTTGGTAATAATCATTTCCCAGTGTTTTGAGATCCATTCCCTTCCCCCAATTTTGTCGCACCATTTCCTAAATGTGGGAAAGGTCGGCCACATTCCTCCCCATTTAATGTAAAGGACTTTGTTAGACAAAAAACTAAGTGAATCCTTCCATGCATCAGTTGAAATCTCTACAGACATTATTGTGCTGACTTCAGCATTAGGGTTTACCTGTAGGACCTTAATTGCTTCTGTGGAGAGTTTCGGTCGCCAGAACTTCTCCTGAACCATTCTGAAGTCCACTTTCAGACCAGAGCCAATATCTCGATAGCCCCGGAAAAATCTTCCCTTTTGCATCCATGGTGGTTTGGGCCTGTCGTCTCCTGATTTGTTCCAAACCTTTGAAATCCCCAAAGCCTTCCATGACCAAAATTATGCATCCTCTGGTTATGATAACTGTTATTCCAGCCATGAATGGAATTCCTCCTGAGCGGCCATCGTTGTCCAGTTCCTCCTCTGTAGAGGAAACCCTCATGTTTCTTGAAACCAGACCGCCCGCTTCGCTCTGCCATGGCTTGACCTTAGTACCACATGGTATTTTCTTTTGACCATTCATTACCTTAATTAAATTTTAATTAATTATATTTAATTATACTCTTTTATATTTTAATTTGATCTCTAATATTTAAATTTTATTATTATTATTTATTATTAAATTCTATTTCAAAGTGGGGACATTACAGTCCACCCTTCCTGAAATCGCTTGTCCTCAAGCAATGATTGTTTTAATTAAATATTTTCAATGTGTGGATCCTTAACTAGCCCTAGCAATGGTGATTGTGAAACAATTTTGGTTATTCCTAAAGCTATCTCTTTGAGACAAGGAAAGGAATGAACTTGTTGTATTCATCAAGTTCTTATACTATCATTGCATAGTTTGAGCAATTTTACTCTCACACATTTATATAGGTTTCAAAAACCCCTATGTTGTCCTTCATGTTTGCAAAATATGGGCTTAGGGCGATTTAAAACATGCAACCCATTTAGAGTATAGTCCTTAAACGTTTATAAGTACTCATAAGGAATACTAAGCCTATTCAAAGAAGGCACACACACACATGAAGTAATCACGTTGAAACATGAAGCATCAAAACATTCATACTAAAAATACATGAAGCAATATCATAAGATACAAGCACATCCATGGATACACATGAAGCATGGTTATAAACACATGGAAAGCATAAAGTATTTGCATGAATACATGCAACGCTTGTAGTATACATGCAAGTTTTAAAACATAAACATAAGTAATGCATGAAGCAATACCCATAAATACATGTAAGGTATGAAGCATATATGTCACTTAGAGGTGCAAAGCATACATATGAAACACAAACGAAGTAAACACTTTATGTATGAATCCAATATATCAAGTATGAAGCATGCACATGAATACATAAGGCGTGAGTCATACACATGAATATGCATAAGGTGTAAAGCACAAAACACATAAGGCAAGAAGAATCTTCATAAAACATGAAGTATACACATATGGTATGAATACATATGAAGTGTACACATGAATACACGTAACACATTAAGCATGAAGTATACACATGAATTTACTTAGGGCATGCGGTATACACGTAGAATAAAGTATACATGAAGTAACACACATAAACATCATAAGACATGAAGTGTACACATAAAGCATGAAATAATGGACACATGTAGGCAAGAAGGAAAACGATGAGTATACGTATGAAGTCATGAATACATGTAAGGCAATAAGAAACACACATGAATATACATAAAACATGAAGCAAAACACCTAAGGCATGAAGTAGCTACATAAAGCATGAATAATACATATGAATACACGAAAGGCATGAATCATGAAGTATATAGAGGAATGCATGTAAGGCATGAATCATGCACATAAGTACACTTAAGACCAAGTCATACATGAGAAAAACACAAATGTGGAAAAAACCTTAGGTAAAAATCCAACATGTCAATTATGAAGCATGGATAAACAATTACACATGAAGTATAGACATGAATATGCATAAGGCATGATTCATCCACATAGCATACATGTAAACAATGAAATAGTACATGCACATAAGGTACACGCATATATGAGAAATGCGTAGTCTCCTAAATCACGCCTAGTGCATTTATGACAAATCCATGATCAAAATTATTTTATTTTGGCATCTTGGATTCAAAAGACAAAGTGCCTCGGAATGCCTTAAAAGCCCCTTTGGGCCTAATTTTGGATGGACAACAGCGCAACGCAGGGACATTCGCACGTCGCGCTAACGTCTTGAAAGTTGGCAGAATCTCAAACCTGGCAGAGAGCTGGACGTTGGCCGATGCGTGTCCTTTGGCTCGCATTTATCCATAACAACTCTCCATGCCTCTTTCGAGTTTAAAAACCCTTCCTAGCTTATTTTGAAGGGTTCCCACTTGGGTTCTTGGCTCTTGGCCTTTGGTTGCACTCTCAGGCTCTCATTGCTCTCTTTCTCTCTTCATGCTCTTGGATACACACGCTACTAACATCAAGCTGTAGCTATCTCGTGGTGACTCTTACCAACGAATACTATTGTGAGCTTCGTCACACTCGCATCTTCAACAAAGAGGGGATTGGTTGTACACCTCCTCTTCTCTTTTATCCAATTGTTTACATGCAATGAGTCCTTTGCATTATTGATTGTATTTATTATCTAGGTGCATTCATTATTTCTCAAATTTCCAATATTTAATATATGCAATAGGGGTTTGCTTCCATTACGCGTAGCATAGTTTCTATTTGCATATTTCCAATTTTCCAATTTACCAAGTTTCCAATTTATCTTTCCAATCTATTTATTTGGTTGTCTGTGGTGGTGGAAACACCTAAATGGGGGTTTGATTGAGGTAGGCCCCTATACAACCCCAACAATTTTCCTCGTCTTGGTGTGTGCAAGTGACGTACAAGTTCCACGCACAGAAAATGATGTATAGAGAGTCACATTTTGAGACTTTTTTGTATGTGGGCCATACAGACAAGAGTGCGCCGCGCTAGTGTTTGTGCCCTGCGCTGGCATCCGAAACCCGAGAGCTCCCCAACTGGAAGGTATAATCTGCTTTTGGTATTACACTATTTTGTAAACTCAACTTTTGTATATTTATTATTCTTGGATTATAATTGTGTGTTTTAGTTAGCTTAGTTGTTATCCCCTAGCTCATCTTAGCGCCAGTTCGAAGAGGTAGCAATAGACTAATTTGCCTTCTGAGATCCATCATCTTGGAAGGGGGCAAATATTCTCCCCTACATTTTGGTGAACCCGACGTTAATGCTTAATGTCAGATCTTTTTCTCTTAGAGTTCAATGCCTTTGATAAGGCATTCTCAAAGGATGATTTTGATATGTTAGATGAATTCTTGGATGACTTCCTTGAAGAACCTTCTCCTAAAAGATATGTAAAGGGTGATTCATCCTTCACGACATCCTCATGCAAAAATGAAGGATCTGTGAATGTCATTGTTTTCTTTGCGGCCCTACAAAGGCCTAAGAGACCTTACATCCATGTGACAATGACAAGTCCTTCTCCTAAGAAAGTCAAGACCATTAATGGAAAACCTTTCAAAGAAGAAGTTTATGATTTATACACTAGATTTATGCAATCCAAGCAACCATCTTATAATACTATTGCTCACACGTATAACACTTGGAAAAACAAACAAGTTTATGAACCACCTCGGACTTCTCTACCTCCTTCCCAACCTGTCCACCCTAAGGCACCTTTGTCAATGGACAAGCAACCAAGTGATTATGATCTTATCGAGCAACTTAAGGTTACTTTGGCTAAGATCTCACTTTGGTATTTGCTTCAAACCACCTTGATGTATCAAGGTATGCTATAGGAAGCTTTGCAAAAGATTTTGCCAGCTTCTTTTGTGAGACCGACTGATGTGAATGCGTTGATGGATCATATTCATGTGGATTTGCCGAATATTACCTTTTATCCGCATGAACTCCCACCTCCCAAAGTGAGTAATTTAGCGGATCCATTGATGATCATTGTTCATGTGAATGGCATTGGTATTAGACAAACACTTGTTGATACAATTTTGGCACTAAATGCTTGTGGTTTAGATTTGTTACCAAAGATCAAGGTGGACCCAAACTCTTTGTCAGCCTCCTCCTTCTTCATTTGAGGTTTTGATAATAGTGGTAAGACCACTATGGAGACTGTCATACTATCCTTGAAGGTTGGACCAGTCACTATTCCAACCCTTGTGCACGTTATGTCAGACCCTTTATCATACAATCTTCTTTTAGGCAGACCATGGCTACATGCTTTGGGAGTTGTTTCATCTACACTTCATGGATCCATGAATTTTGTAATTAATAATCAAGTTATCATGGTTAAGGTTGATCCTGAGGCTATGCAGTTATGTCAAATAGCCACAGTCGGTCAGGCTTCTGTTGCACCTAAGCCCATATTTTGCAAGAAGGAAGAAGTCACCAAGGAAGTTGTTAAAAGGGAGAGATCACCTAAGAAGAAGGATTCTTCGAAAGAAAAATCCCCAAAGGTAGATACTCTTAAGGTGAAGACGTTGGAGCCTATGCCTGAAAATTCCTTCCCCAGTTGAATCACCTGCTCCGTCAAAAGTCAATGCATGTTTGGGGTTCTTTGGATTTTACTGACTCTCATGTTGGTGAGTACAAAGTAGACCCCATCCATCTAAGCTTTCCTAATATTCCATTCACCTCGATTACGAAAGATGATTATGCATCTATAAAGCCAAGTGATGTTTATCATGTTGATCGCCTTTTCTATACAAAACCACCATCATTCAAAGAATTACAAAATATCTATGGTCCTGGATACAAGCTTGTGTCTCAAATTTGGGTATGATGGAAAGGGTTGTGGACCTAATGAAAAAGGTATTCGGATTCCTTTGGAGGCCGAACCTCATCACCACAACACTAGACTAGGATATCATCATACGTGTCGAAAGACGAAACCATGGTTAACTGTTAACATGATTTTGGTTGATCCCCTTCCCTTAAAGCTTGTTCATCCAAATCTCATTGACACTAGTGTATCATCTAACAAAATTCCCTTGGATCTTTTCCCTTCGAAAGAATCCTTGAAAGAATTTTTGGGTGCATATGATGGGCTGCCCTCTTATTGTCATAAGCGTCGATTCCCATATTGCTTGAATACCCAGACATACTTTGGGGAATCCATTTTGCAGGGGGCGTCTCTATCTCACAATGAAGAAAAAATATCTATACCTCATCCAGAAGACCGTAATGCACTCCTTAGTGGAGAAACTACTGACATCATAATGAGCGATAAGACTCTCGACAAGGTCATAAAAGTGGAAAAATGCTTATCCCCCGAAGAATTCAAAGAATGTTCCAACTTGCTACATCAATTCCCTGACATCTTTGCTTGGTCTTACGAAGAGATTCCTAGCATTGATGAGTCCATTGTGGTACACAACATTGTGTTTAGTCTTGATGCTAAGCTGATGAAGAAAAAGATTTGAAAGATGAATCCTAAGGTGGCTTTATTAGTCAAGGATGAGATATAGAAGCTCCTAAAAGCCAGCTTTATCCGCCCCCTTGACTATTCACCTTGGATCTCGAACATTGTCCCGGTAAGAAAACCTAATGATCGCATCCGTATTTGCATTGATTTTTGGGATGTGAACAAAGCCTCCCTCAAGGATGACTTTCGTCTCCCGAATATTGATATGATTGTGGATTCAACCGTGTGGTATGCTTTACCCTTATTCATGGATGACTTCTCAGGTTATAACCAGATCTGTATTAACCCAGAAGATCAATATAAAACTACTTTCACAACCCCTTGGGGGACCTTTTGCTATATCGTCATTTCGTTTGGGTTGAAGAACATAGGAGCGACCTATCAACGAGCCATGACCTTGGTATTCCATGATTTCATCCATAAGGTCTTAGAAGACTATGTCGATGATATCTTGGTAAAATCCTTACCATGTGAAATGCATATTAAAAATCTTTGGCTAGTCTTTGAAAGACTTTGATTGTATAAAATGAGACTAAATCCTCTTAAGTGTGTCTTCAGTGTTGACGTTAGGAAGCTCGTAGGATTCATTGTCTCTCGCCGAGGAATTGAAATACATATGGATAATATCGATGCTATTGTGAGCATGCCTCCACCTAAAATATCTCTTAGCTAGCCTACAGGGGAAGATCCAGGCCATTCGTCGGGTTGTGGCACAATTGGATGATCGTACCCTCCCTTTTATGCGATTGCTGAAGAAAGATACCTATTTCAAATGGAATGAAGAATGTCAAAAGGAATTTGATTCCATCAAGGATTACCTAGCTAATCCCCCTATCCTAATGCCAGCTATGTTTGATAGACCTTTTTTCCTATATGTTTCAGCTTCATCTCACGCTTTGGTGGCATTATTAGCTTAACATGATGATGAAGGGCGGGAAAGAGCAGTTTATTACATCAGTCGCACTTTAATTGAATACAAAACCCGATATTCTGCTATGGAAAAATAGTTCTTGGCCCTTGTCTTCGCGACTCAGAAGTTGAGACACTACATCCTCCATGCAGAAACACAGGTCATTGCTAAAAATGATATCCTCAAGAACCTCTTTGCAAAGTCTGATCTCTCAGGAAGGTTGGCCAAGTGGGTGATGCTTCTCTTTGAATTTGACTTGCACTTCATAACCCAAAAGTCAATCAAAGGGCAGGTCATTGTCAATCATTTAGTGGACGCTCCCTCAAACAAGTCTTTTCCCACCTTAGACCTCTTCCCCGATGAGGATGTTCTGATCATTAACCAAAACTCCGTGTGGGACATGCACTTTGACGATTCGAGGTGTCAAATTGGCTCAAGCACAGGTGTGGTTTTTGTCTCACCCTAAGGAAATCCAATTCCTCTCTCTTTTCATTTAGAATTTAATTGTACCAATAACATCGCCGAGTATGAGGCCCTGATTGCAGGACTCCGTGTCGGGATTGCCATGGGAGTAAAGAACATCCACATCCATGGAGATTCTGAACTTATTATAAACCAAGTGACGGGTGCCTATCATGTTAAGAAGTTGAAGTTGTCTCATTATAAGGATTTGGTATTGACCATACTGAAGCAATTCTCTACTTACACGATCAATAGCATCTCACAGAGGGAAAATTATCATGTGGATGCAATGGCAAGCGTTACTTCCCTTGTAGGCCTAGACTTTGGTCAGGACGAATACTACTTTATGGTATAAGTCCTCCGCTCTCCAGCTGTATCGGATCAAACTCAATTCGATGACCTTATGTGTGCCCATGTCAATTCTGGAGAATGGTTCACACACATTTTCAATTATCTAAAAATCAGATGTTTTCCCAATGACGCCAACAAAATTTTGCGCGTACGGATTCGAAAGCTGGCCACTTGTTACATTCTCCTATCTAACATGCTTTATAGAAGATCATACAATGATCTTATTATGTGATGTCTAACAAAAGATGAGATCCCCCTTGCCCTTCAGGAAGCCCATTCAGGCTCTAGAGATGGGCATTTTGGAGGAAAATATTTGATACACAAATTGATCCACATGGGGTACTATTGGAAAATGATGAAACAATATTCCTTTGCCTTTGTCAAAAAGTGCCCCCAATGTCAACAGCATAGCAACCTGATTCGAGCCCCTACACAATCGCTTCATAGTCAAGTCTCTCCATGGCCTTTCCAGACTTGGGGATTGGACATCATTGGCAAGATATTTTCCCCTTCGTCTAAAGGTCACATCTTCATTATCACCACTATAGATTACTTCACGAAGTGGATCGAGGCAATGGTGCTCAGATCAACTACTGCTGACATGATTTGTGGATTCATCATGGATAACATCATTTCTCGATTTGGCTTGCCTTCTATCCTTGTTTCTAATAATGGTACACCTTGTAAGAACAAGGAGGTTAAGCAGTTTCTTGAGGAATTTCAAATTCAACAACGATTTTCTACACCTTACTACCCGCAATCTAATGGTCAAGCGGAAGCATCTAACAAAACCATTATGCAAGACCGTCACTAAACATGGTAAATATTGGCATTTACAGTTAGTATATGTGTTACAGGCCTATCGCACGAGTGTTCATACGACTATAGGAACAACGCCCTACAACCTTGTGTATGGTGTCAACACTAGTATGCCTCTTGAATTGGAGATTCCCTCTTTGCGGGTCTCCTTAAAAGGGGTTATTGATGATGATTCCTATCACACTCTTCGTTTAAATCATCTTGAATTTTTGGATGAGCGCCACTTAAAGGCCCTTCAATATCTTCAAGATTATCAAAAGTCTCTATCCAAACAATATAACCAAAGTGTGCTACCTCAGACATTTAAGATAGGTGACTTGGTTCTTTATGGGAACCAGAGAAATGTTAATGCACCGCCTGTTGACCAAAGAGATAAATTTAGCCCGAATTGGTTAGGTTTGTACATCGTCACCTCTCTTTATGGTTTTGGTGCCTGTAGTTTATCCTCCATGGATGGAACTCCTCTTAAGCATCTGATCAATGTCGTACACCTACATAGATACTATGCATAGAAGATGTGCAACATGTGTCTTGCACGTGATACCTAGATGCCTATGGGGGGGTCACATCCTGACACATATCCTTCATTGACACGACATTCATCTTTGTGTTATGAAGTGACTATGCATTGTTACATCCATGTGTGTGTGTGTGCGTATCTACATGTGTTGTATCTCTACATACCTCATCATAAGATTTAATCATGTATAGGAACATATGTAAATTAAATCATGATAAATATCTAACTCTAAATCATCCATCACATGAGCATATAAAATAACAACATCCATCAATGGGAGCACAAGATTAAACCACAACGTCGAATCTCATTTATATATACATGTGTGTATGTGTGTCAATGTATCATATCAGTGTACATGTATCGCATCACTACAAAAACACGTGATGTTTTCATATGTGTCTGATATACATAAATGCATCCATCTATATTTACTAAAAATAATAATGGTGTACATGGAATAAATAAAAAATGTGTCATGACTGCTCTGCTAGATGTGTCCCCGAGCTCGCTGGCACTAGCGGATCCTAGTCATGGCGTGGAGGTTGTCTAACTGAGGTCGACTGTGGTCTTGCGGAAGTGGTGCTCCGCGATCACAAACCCCTCAACTCTCCTCACAACTCGGCTACAATATCTCATAGTGTCATCAGCTCCTCTCATGTCGCCATCTCTCGCTGGCATGATGCCTTGAGATCTCCCATCAGCTGGCGCACTCGAGGTGGTCTAAGTGATCTGTGGTGCCTTGTTTTGTTGCGTCCACCTATCGTCGGAGGTCATCAACCTAGCTCTGCAGAGTGTCATGTGCCCTATTGGCACTCTCGAGTCACGACATTTCCTGGTCTCTCTTTTTGAGAGCAGTGTGAGCCTCCTGCAAGCCTAATCTCGCTGCCCGTCACGGTGGATAGTGTTTTTTCTCCCTGCACGAGCTCCACTCGACCCTCATATGTTGTCTGTAGTTGTGTTGCAGGCTCGAACAGATGCACATATCTCCCTACTGACTGGAGGGGACAATAGACGTCCAGTACAGGACCCCGAGACTGCACATCAGGGACAACCTCTACACGTGCCTGATGGATGAAGCTCAACCACTCGACTACACTCTCTACCGGCACAAAACATTTCACATCAATATCTATCATGTCCAAAAATCTCTACATCTATGCATATACAAAGAAAAGACTAAACTACATCAAGTGAAACTACAAGTACATACTAGGATCGTCCCTCTGTTAGTCTGGTGATAGACTTATAAAGCACTCAGAGTGGGGGGGATGAACCAGTGACAACAAAAACAATACCACTTGAAACACAAACCGACAAAGATACTTAACGAGTTTACTTAATACTATGCATGCAATCCAAAATGATATTAAAGCATCCACAATAAGTAAAACATCCACCATAAGACAAGTGTTTATACATGGAAAAACCAACTGGGAAAAACCACGGTGAGATGGGACTCACAAGTTAACTATCTGCAATAATAGGTTACTGACTAGTTAAGGTCTACAAAGCGCTCTGCTAGAAGCGAATCTTGTTAAATATCCCAAAGCTCTATTAGGAGCTATACCTTGTTAAAGGTAGTACCCTGTTAGGAGTAACCTCAGTAGAGGATTTCAAACCCAAACTAATGGATCACCTTGTTAGAAGATTTTTACAATGAAGCTTGTTAGAGCTTACCCGGTTAGGGGATTTGATTGTTGTAGTGATTAGAAAACAACAGGTGGTGTGATCTAGAAGTAACACAACTTGTTTTAATAGATCATCTTCTTCTCACTCAAATCTGCATCATCGACATACTCTGCTACGCCTTTAGTAAATCGCAACAACTTAACACTTCTATCTCGCATCATAAAAATAATTCATCATAATGTCAGTATATAGACATTAGATTTTGTGTTGGCTTAGGAATCATATCACAATTTCCTAGGTGTAGTATATCTGGACAATCTAACATAACACATCACAAATTGCCACCAAATATGTCAGTTAGGGATAACTCATCACACAATCAGTGAAACCGGTTGGAACACCGATACCGGTTAAGATTTAACCTCTTCCAACTTATAGATCGATTGTCCTCCATTTACTTCTTTGTAGATCTTTGTTGAATCTCCAAGACGGTGTCATGCTATTCCTGCATATACCGGTTGTCTACATATACCAGTTAGACATCCTCAAAACCGATTGAACTTCACTATACATATAATACCGGTTTTGCAATACAAAGTCTTACGAATAATACCGGTTTATCTTAACTAAGATGACTAAGACAATGTGAACATATGTGTGTGTATACATGTGCCATCAATGACAACACATGAAGTCATCCATTAAAATCATCATCAAGCCAACAATCTCCCCCTTTGGTATTGATGGCAACACTTAAATTTTTTTACAACTTTACAACTAAGTGTGCTTACAAAAATTGTACAAACATATTTACTGTTACTCCCCCTTAACAATACATACAAAGTTTTCACAACACATACATAGTTCTACTCCCCCTTTGACAACAATGCCAAATTGAAAAGTAAAATACATATATATTATATCAAAATTTGCGTCAAAAACTACATATACAAAAATATAAGAATCTGTTCAAGGAGTGTTCACTGCAATTTGCAAGAAAATGTCACTGAAAGTAATCTTCATCTAAGTAAAATCATTTTCCCATGTTTCCAATAATGTTTTAGTGATCTCAATGGTTGTCATAACCTGTGCAGTGAATTCTTCCATCACATCCACTGTGCTCATCTCTGGAGTAGCCAAAATTGCTTATGCATCCTTGTATGCCTATTGTAAGATATCCACTTTGGGTCTTAACTGGTTCTTTAGCTTTTTCAAGGATTGGATTCTCTTAGCTTGTTCATAATCATAGACATCTAACCGATTTTGCAAATCATCAACTGATTTTCCAAATGCTTAGGCTGAATCCTGTAAAGGTATATAGGCAGTACATATCCTTTCTAGTTCCTATTTTGTCTCTTCACGCCTCTTAATCAAATCAATATAGAAAAATTAAACGTTAGATGTATAGGCTAGTATCCTTCCTCCAGTTTCAATAGTAGTCCTCAAAAGATCTTTATTTGGGGATAAAGTAATCTTACCTGTATCAATATCTTTCATTATTTGCTCTCCTATCTTCTTTCTGTAATTCTTCTCAACAAAAGTCTAAGAAGCTTCTTCAAGGGACTTCAGTTGGTCAGAAGCATCAACAACCAACTGGAAAATCTTACCGATAGGAGTTGATAAATTTCCAATGTCAGTCTCCAGTAGAAGACTTGACAGAATCTAAATGATAATTTGAATTGTTTATGCTTCCTTCCTCTGCTCTTTCAATATTTTCTTTTGAGCTCTATATTGCATCACTATGGCAATCTCCATGAGTTTAGATGCACTCATATTATCTACATCTATAGGTCCTTTGATGCCTATTGAGTCATCCTCCTCATCAATTTGTTGCTTTACCTTTGCCTTTGTTTTTTCAGCTGGTATCTTCTCCTCCATTTTCTCTTTCTCTTCCTCCTTTTTTCTGTGCAGTTTCCTTCACTTCAACCTCTTTCTTAGGTTCCTCTTTTTCTATGTATGCCTCTGTTTGTTTCTCATGTGAGTTTGTTGTAACCGGTGGCAGTTGATTTTCCCCTTGGTGTTCTTTTTCTGGTGGCGATTGAATATCCACAATAGATTGAATTACTGGTGCTTTAGCTACTTCCAGTGTAACAATAATGACCGGTTGTTGTAAAGGTTCCATAACTGGTGCAATGATATTACCAGATGTATCAATGGTGTCCTGGGTATCATCAATATCATCTACAAGTACAACCGATAGAGAAGTAGTGTCATCCTTATGCTTAATAGGATAGACAATATCTGGTGGAATAATCTCTTCTTCATCTAGCTCTGGTCAATCTCTAGTCTTTTTTTTGTCATCATTATGAGACTTCATCTTCTCATGCATCCTTTTAATATTTCGAGCTATTTGATGAGTTTCAACTTCAACAGATTGAACCTTCCCATTAAATAACTTCAATCTTCTTGCCTTAGAATGAAACTGTCTTTTGAAATTATCAAGCAACGCTAATAATTCATCTCTAGATAGTTCAGGAAAATATTGAATGAAAATGCTATCAATAATTTCTTAATCTTGGTCAACAGCCATTTTCCACTTATTTGCAAGAATAGAATACAAAGAATCAGAAATATCCTTTTCAATATCCTGAGGCAACTGATTGTATTGAGACAAGTGGTTGATTATCTCTTGAACAATTTGTTACTTTTGATCATCATCAAATGAATCAAAAAAAAAATTCACATTATCAAACCTATTCCTCCCTAATGTTTTCAATGTCTTCTCAAAATCAATCATAAGCTTGTAAGATACAATATTAATAGGAATACTTGACTTTGAAACTTCTTCTATTGGTTTGGCTTTCTTACCAGTTGCTTTCATTTTCTTGGGCTCTTCTTCAGTGTCGGTATCCTCAGATTCTACTTTAAGAATAAGTTGCCTACCTCTCTTCTTTGTTGCAGTATGCTTTGTAGCATGCACTTTGAGTGCCTGTTCCTTTTTTACTTGAACACTTCATGTCACCCTTGTACTAGTAGTCACTAAAGGTACTTGCTCAACTTTCTTCTTCTTCTTCTCTTTGGCAGTACTCGGTTCAGCAAGTGCATTTATTTCCTCGTAAGTTCCCAGTGTTTTCTTCTTCTTATCCTTGGGAGATGCCAAAAGTTTGTTGCCATATCTGATTAATAAGTCATAGTTGACTTCATAACTCATTTCATCCATCTCATCTTCCCTGGGTTCTACGGCCTCCATAAGACAAAAGTTTGTGGTGACTGTGAAACAGATGTCTTTTGCAAAGTGTTTCACCACATCTTCAAGTAGCCTCATCCTCATGCTCACCTTCTTTTGGAACTCATTAAAATATTTGTTCACAACAGCAAAAAATTTGTTCTTTACAGCCTTAATGTTATTCTTGATTTGAGTTGTTATCGATATGTCCTTTGACCATTGAATGTCACCAATTCCTGGTAGGAAATTCTAAAAATAAAAGAATAGACCAATCAATAGTTGACCAAATTTGAACCTTTGACTGTTCTCTTTCTTAATTGATTGTAGGTTCAACATCAATAGGCTCCTTATAGCCTCGCATATGTTATAATCTACATTCTCAGCAATCATCCTGTAAGTTGCATGCACAACAACAGATGGCACACTGTTCATCCTACTGGAATAAAATATCCTATAACCAATGATCATAGTTGCAAGTCTAACTATTGGGTCTTTAATGTTGTTGACTGAAAATGCACGACCGTCGGAGGTGGTCTAAGTTAGCACAATCACAGTCTCTTTTGAAATTTTCCTCAGCTTTGGAACTTCACTAGTTTGCCAAAAACCAGCCCACTACATGAATTGCTTCCTTCGTGATTGTGTGTGACCTGTCAAGATACATATTTTCTCCATGCACATGAGTAAGAATTATCCTAACATGTTCTTCAAAATATTTCAAAAAATATATCGCATTGTGAAAACCCTTTTCATAAACCTTAATGTATTTGGGTTTGATTTTGCTGCTTTTATCACACAAGGATTTCAGTTGAGAATAAATTGATATTGATCCTAAATCATCTATTTTACAGTCAATGTAACTAGATAAATCGCCTTTTTATCATAACACCATCATGAACTTGAGACAATGCATTGTATGATACTATTTTGTCTGATTCCATAGACTCCATAGGTTCAGCAGTGATCATAAGTCTCTCTACTTGCTTAGATGATGGTGCCATTCTGGATAAACTTTATTTGAGAAAGGTTCACAAAAGAATACCTTAATTCCTCCACACTCACAAGGTTTTCGTGATCTCTCGAATGTACACCCATTTTGCCTTTACTAATCTTCTAATCCGACTCAATCTTTCGTTCCGCAACACAAATTCATCTACAATCAGCTAGCAATTCTCTTTTTCGCTCTACAGGTGCTCAAGAACTCTTCTTTGAATGCAATTAGAGTAAAAATAACATAGTAAAACTCGCTTTTATAAACTTACCCACTACATTAATTGCTCAACTGATAGGGTAACAAACCCTAATATATCGCTTAACAATACTTCCCAATACTGACAAGTATATAACCGATTGACAATCTTTTGAAAGACCAATAGACTATGATATCAAGAATTCTCACAAAACAACTCAAAATGCAAAATTCTCTTACCACGCATTCTTCAAGGGGTCTAGAAGTAGATTTACCATTATGCTCCCCTTACGCCTATTGAAAGGCTTAATTCACCAATGCAGAATTCTCCACACTGGGTGAAGGGATAGATTCTTTTGCAGGCTTGTCCTCACTCTTGTTTTTCCAGATTTTGTTCATCTCCTCTCTGGTTTCCTCAACATTAACCTTATGCTTACCTTTCTGATCTTCAGAGTGGTTAACCAGTTTGTTATTCCTAGTTCTACAGAACTTTTCCATGTGTCCCAGTTTGTGACAATGATAGCAAGCCATCCCAGATGATCTCCAAGGTCCTGCATTACCTCTTCCAGTTCTCATTCTGCAGTTCATAGCCACATGACCATAATTATTACAAATGGTGCAAATCACGTTAGTTACCTTTTCCATTTCAAATGGACTAAATTGGTTGGCATAGGGTTTCTGTCAGTTCATGTTTCCACGGTTGTCATAGGTTCTTCTCCAGTCACCATTAGGTCTTGGATTCATGTGATGTGTCGAATGTTTTGCTCCATATATGCATTCAACTAATCTATGTCCATACATGTTGCATGTAAAACAATGACCTTCAAATCTCCTAGATACATACCTAGCATTTATATTATAGCATGTATTCTCATTAGGTTTTCTTCTACACATAATAGCAGTATGTCCATGCTTGTGATAGATAAAGAAAATAGGTTTAAAAGCTTTCTTACCGGTAGGCTTGGTAGCCTTAGGAGCAGTTTTACCTTTGAGTATGTTGCTCTTTGTACTGAAAGATTCTCCTTTATCAGATATATTAAAACGTAGTCCAGATGTGTCACCTTTCATCCTCCGAGATTGGATCTACTCATCTAGTATAGAAGAATTCTTATTAAACTTTTCCAACTTTCCATTAGCCTTAGTGAGCTCTCTAGTAAGATCTTCATTGTGTTTTGTCAGAGTCTCTCTTAGAGATGTTTCCATCTCAAGATCTAGCTGCAAAGCCTCCTTCTCTTCCTTCTCTTCATGCCAATGCTCATGCAAATTTTCATTCTCTTGTTTGATCTTAGAAATATCATGATCTCTTTCTTTGATTAGGTCTCCAGTTGCCCTTCTAGCTTCAAGCTCTTAGCTCATACGGATTGTTAGGGCTTCTAACTCTCTTCTCAGATTTATCTTTTCACCATTCAGTTTTTCAACATCTTTAGCCAATGCATCAATGTTAGCCTCATCTAATGAACTATTATCAGATATCTCCAATACTTGCTCAGTCATCTATCTCCTTTTGACTTGTGAAGCTTTAAATCTGACCCTTAGGGTTTCAAGCTCTTCCTTGGTGGCATCAAGCACTCTAGCCATCTCTAAATAACTCATATCCCCCATGGTGGCTTTAGGGTTTCCTTCCAAGTGATTAAGCCTTAAGGAAGTTTGGCTCTTATACCAATTAATAGACTTATAATGCACTAGGAGGGGGGGTGAATCAGTGACAATAAAAACAATACCACTTGAAACACAGACCGGTGAAGATACTTAACCGGTTTACTTAATACTATGCATGCAATCCAAAATGATATTAAATAATCCACAATAAGTAAAATATCCACCATAACACAAGTGTTTATATGTGGAAAAACCACGGTGAGATGGTACTCACAAGTTAACTATCTGCAATAATAGGTAGCTGACCGGGTAAGGTCTACAAAGTGCTTTGCTAGGAGCGAATCCTGTTAAAGATCCCAAAGCTCTGTTAGGAGCTATACCCTGTTAAAGGTAGCACCATGTTAGGAGTAACCTCAGTAGAGGATTTCAAACCCAAACTACTAGATCACCTTGTTAGAGGATTTGTACAATGAATCTTTTTAGAGATTACCCAGTTAGGGGATTTGACTGTTGTAGTGATTAGAAAACAACAGGTGGTGTGATCTAGAAGTAGCACAACTTGCTTGAATAGATCCTCTTATGCTCACTCAAATCTGCATCATAGACATACTCTTCTACGCCTTCAGTAAATCACAACAACTTAACACTTCTATCTCGCATCATAAAAATGGTTCATCATAATGTCATTATATAGACATTAGATTTCATGTCAGCTCAGGAATCATATCACAATTTCCTAGGTGTAGTGTATCTGGACAATCTAACATAACACATCATAGATTGCCACCAAATCTATTGGTTAGGGATAACTCATCATGGCCAGTGATAACTCATCACATAATCAGTGAAACCGATTGGAATACAGATATCAGTTAAGAGTTAACCTCTTCCAACTTATAGATCGATTGTCCTCCATTTGCTTATTTGTAGATCTTCGTTGAATCTCCAAGATGGTGTCATGCTATTCCTGCATATATCGGTTGTCTACATATACCAGTTAGACACCCTCAAAACCGATTGAACTTCACTATACATACAATACCGGTTTTGCAATACAAAGTCTTAGGAATAACACCGGGTTGTCTTAACTAAGATGACTAAGACAATGTGAACATATGTGTGTGTACATGTGCCATCAATGACAACACATGAAGTCATCCATTACAATCATCATCAAGCCAACATTTGGATCCTGTGGAGGCACCCTATTCGAGGATCCCTCTGTAGTCGTCATTGTTGTTGGTCGCGCTTGTGGCACGGCTGGTAGTATAACTGGTGATGGTGGAAGAGCCCTAGCAGTTGGTACAACTCAATCTAGACTTGGACTCCTCATCCATCATCTCTGTTGTGGTCTCTCACCCTCATTGTTCATAGAAGCTTGGTTGTTATTGTCTCCCCCTAGAGCTTCGATGTCTCCTCCCTTTGCATCTGGCTAAAATATTGGTGTCGGACCTACTCTGCCCCATCAACTTGTGAACCCCAACGTGACTCTGACATCATCTATATCAAGTTTTGGGGCGATGTCATCATCATCACTCTCCTGTGGACTGTCATGTACAGCTTTGAGGGTATGGCGGAGCTAGTCCTTAGTTCACAACGCACTCCTGGTTGATCATGCGTAGGTAGGAGCAATGGGTGGAATAGTATGCACCTGTTTGAATTGTCGCATGTATCGTCGGTCGATGGTGACCCTCTAGTAGGTGAGGTCCCTCGTTTTCCATCCTCTATGTCGTAATGGATACGCATGTTCTTGTGGCATGTCCAAGGGCATCGATGCTGTAAATCCAACTAGTCATGTGCAAGTGATGTGCTCGAATGCCTAGACTTGTAGCAGGGTGCATGCTGTCAGGCTCTGGTACTTGTGGTGCAGGTACCAGGAGAGCTCATAGTATAGATGGTCCAGCATACTACGGCCCCACACGTACACTATCTATCTCTCCTCTGTCTCTTGGATTAAGGGGACAAAACCTATAGTCAACTCTGAACCACGGTCATCTATCAATACCTGTCGTGTGACTGTCACGATCATAATGCATCGTACCAAGGGAATTGACACTCGTCCTTGTCCCAACGCTCGCAAGTATACATGACATATAGTGCCTATCCTCCACCCAAGGGCCCACTCTTGTTGACTGACCATCTCCGCTGCAAAAAGGATTATTGGTGACAATCGCTCCCCCCGGATAGAAATTCGTAGAATGCAATACATGTTAACCAGTGTCATAGTCATCTCTCTTATGGGCAGCTGGAACGACATGGTGTCTGCATCCCACCTCTCCATCAGCGTCTGTAGTATAGGGGCATGGAACTTAAACTCTGGAAACATGTGTGTCCACCATAAGCCTACTCTATGGAGGACTCATCTATCAGTAGTTGATAACTCATATGCTTGACTCCGCAACATCTGCAACTAGTGCCCCGATATATGCTCCCGCATCTCGGGCAATGTCTGCACACAAACAAGTTTGTCATTAGTTCTGATTCCACTTTTCCAACAGACACCTGCACTCCCAGAAGATGAGATCACATCTTCTGGACGCCAGTGCCCTTTTAGGACGACAGTGCATCATCCGACCGAATGCACCCATCTAAGACAAAGGCGCACAGACCAGATGACTATGCAACCGTCTGAATAAAATGCTCTAAAAAAGCATTAAAAATACAAAACAAGGCATGTTTTAAGTCGTGCCTGGTCGGGTTCACTACCCTGCTCGATCGTGGTCCGCAACTCCTCGATCCTATTAGCCCTAAGCTCTCGTCTACATGGCATTGTCGCTCGGATTCTATTCAAATCTTAGCTAGAACGCTCGTAGTGAATAGTAACAATGACCCTTCTTGGGGCCCACTTTTGAGTATATAGCCTAATTTTTGCCCGAAATGTCTTTTGCCCATTTTTGGACAATTTTGGTTCATTTTCCTTCTTGTTTTCCCTGCCTCGCTGGGGGCAAAATACGAGGGGGCATATACTCGCCTCACCTTCATTTGATTTTTTTCTTCTATTCGTAATAACGCTCTGTAAGCATTCTTCTCGCCAAAGTGGCTTCCTCCATTTTTCATGCTGACAACTTTTCTAGTCTTGCAGTATGGAATTTGTCATACCAAATATCGGGTTTCCCCGTGGATACTTGGGGGCATTGCTCATGATCACTAACTTGACCTCTGCAGTTTCTACAGTATCCTTTTTGGCTAAGTATTTATTGCATCTACTAAGTTTATTACACTGCATGAGCTTAATGAACATATCTTTCCAAACTACTTTAGTGCGACTAATACTTAGAGTCAATCAGTCCACTAAAGTGGGGGCAAAATGTAGTGTCCTAAATCACGCTTGGTACATTTATGACACTTACACATGACGCCTAGTGCATTTATGACAAATCCATGATCAAAATTATGTTATTTTGGCATTTGGATTCAAAAGACAAAGTGCCTCAAAATGCTTTAAAATCCCCTTTGGGCCTACTTTTGGATGGACGACAACGTGATGCAGGGACATCCGCGCTCCGTGCTAATGTCCCAAAAGTTGGCAAAATATCAAACCTGGCAGAGTGTTGGACGTTATTCGACGCGTGTCCTTCGGCTCGCATTTCGCCATAACGGCTCTCCATGCATCCTCCGAGTTTAAAAGCCCTTCCTAGCTCATTTTGAAGTGTTCCTACTTGGGTCCTTGGCTCTTGGAATTTGGTTGCACTCTCATTGCTCTCTTTCTCTCTCCATGCTCTTAGATACACACACTACTAACTTCAAGTTGCAGCTATCTTGTGGTGACTCTTACCAACAAATACTATTCCGAGCTTCGTCACGCTCGCGTCTTCAACAAAGTGTGGTTTGGTTGTACGCCTCCTCTTCTCTTTTATCCATTTTGTTACATGCAATGAGTCCTTTACATTATTGATTGTATCTATTATCTAGGTGCATTCATTATTTCTAAAATTTCTAAAATTTCCAATATTTAATACATGCAATAGGGGTTTGCTTCCATTAAGCATAGCATAGTTTCTATTTGCATATTTCCAATTTTCCAATTTACCAAGTTTCCAATTTATCTTTCCAATCTATTTATCTGGTTGTCTGTGGTGGTGGAAACACCTAAACAAGGGTCTGACTGAGGCAGGCCCCTATACAACCCCAACAATTTTCCCTGTCTCGGTGTGTGCAGGTGACGTACAGGTTCCACGTGCCGAAAACTGTGAACAGATTCGGATTTTGAGACTTTTTTGTCTATGGGCCGTACAAACAACAGTGTGTTGCACTGACGTCCGAAACCCGAGAGCTCCCCAACTGGAAGGTATAATCTACTTTTGGTATTACACTATTTTGTAAACTCAACTTTTCTATATTTATTATTCCTGCATTATAATTATGTGTTTTAGTTAGCTTAGTTGTTATCCCTTGGCTCATCTTAGCGCCAGTTTGAAGAGGTAGCGACAAACTGATTTGCCTTCTGAGATCCATCATCTTGGAAGGGGGCAAATCTCCTTCCCTACAAAATGCACTTATGGAGTCGATATGTTGAAGACACATCAATCATGAAGCATTTATGAGAACATACATAGCACATGAAGTATGCCCATCAATTCACTTGATTCATGAAGCATATATGTGAATAAATATATTGATAGATCTTCCTATAGACTAAAATGTATTCATTGTTTTAGCCTTACCCTACAGGATGGCAGGATCAAGTTTCTAGTACCACTATAATATCCCCTAATTAGTTACACTTTAATTTAACCCAAATTTGGCCATATCTATAAATAAGTAATTAGGTTTTATAGGCATACCTTTGTATATTGTTTTCCTACAACAAAATTAGAGAACATATATGAAATAATACTTAAACAAAAATATGAATTATATTAAATGATATCAAATCTGCTATATTAATGATTGTTAGAATTATATTTGTTGAATATGATCAAATTATTATATTTTGTAGATGAGATCAGATTATTATATAAAGTCAGTTTATAAGTCAGTTACTAATCAGTTCCTTTCATCCATTAGTTGGATAGGGTGTCCAAGAAACCATCCCTCCTAGGCCCAAGGGCAGAATACCATATCCCCCTTGGCTCCATATGGCAAGTGTTAGGTATCTATCATGGAGTGGCGTACACAGCGAGGTGTTCTATCATCATTCCCCCTCATCACAACCACCTTCTCTCTTAAGCCCAAGAGAAGATGCTTCACCCCTCTTGGCTCCATGTGGCAGGTGTTAGGCATCCACTATGGAGTGGCGTACTTAAGAGAGTTCCTCATTTACAATCAATCAATTATTATATTTATTCAATTCATCAAATTATGATAATCCATTATATCTGATATAATTGTCACATTCCATGATATTACATTAGTGTCTTGTATTGTGTTATCATCAATATTTTCTGTTATTATCTTTGTATCAGTATTAACCATTTATTGTCATTATTCCATTATAGTGAATTTATTATTCACATCATATGGAATTACAGCATGACAATATTTTGTGCAGCCTGAATTTAATTGTATTATGTATTCCAGAATTAATGTGTAGATATATATTCATATATCCAATCTGACACTATTATCATTTTAATATTATTTATCTAATTTGTCTCTAAATTAATATCATATTAATACCCTCTATTTTATTAACACTATATACAACAATTACCCTTAATGATATATCAATAAGATTTAATATAATTATAATTTGTTGACTGCTATACTTTAATATTCTAACAAAAATTGGTCTTCTACATACCTGTTGCTGCCTGCTCCTATTTTCCTATTCGGGAAAGCCTGAAGATTCTTCCCGTGCTCCGTTCTTACCTTACTGGAAAACTCATATCAATACCCCGTGTTTATTCCCTCCTCTCTTTCCTTCTTGGCAGATTCTATGTATATTCCTTGCTAGCAGACTTTATAATTTTGTCTATGTATTATGAATATATATGAAATTAAGTATGACACCAAGAATCAAGATGCTACTGCCTATAACTTAGTACTAGTTCTGATCTAATCCAATGCATGTTGATGTTTATGGATGCTTTGTTCCTTTCCTTTATATCTCTCAATGTGAGGGAGAGGTCACACCTCTTCATCATGCATGCCCTTTGGCAAGGGACGCACCCTTTCACCATTAGCATCTTTTTGAAAGAGTGCCACTCTTCATTATTTCTACCCTTTGAAAGAGACATAACCTTTCATAATCAGGTATGCACTTCTTATTTAAATCAGATATGTACTTATCATTTCCCAATTATCCCCCTCTTAAATGAGGTTCTCTTCTCCCTTTTATATCTTATTGTTGAGGGAGTCGCAACTTTTCCTTCCATGTCTTTTGACCATTCATTAACTTAATTAAATTTTAATTAATTATATTTAGTTATATTCTTTTATATTTTAATTTAATCTCTAATATTTAAATTTTATTATTATTAAATTCTATTTCAAAGTGGGGACATTACATTGGGTGTCCTTATTATCATTGGAAGTCTACAAGTTTAGCTACATGGTGAAGGAATGCCCTCCTTGACCATTTGATTGTGGATATATGGATACACTTATTGTCTGAGTCTCGTTGGTGGAAGTGGGTCCTTGTCTTGACTCCCCAATGATGGCTCATGCTTCTCTTGTACTAGTTTTGCTTGGGTTTGGTGTGGCCCAGGTTGCTTCAACATCCTAGGCTGCAACTTTTTCTTTGGATCCAATTTTAGGCCTCTCTTGCATCAGACACTATTGCTATGGATGATGCCAAAGATCAAGCTACTAGACAATGAGCCTTTTTCTGCTAAACTCCTTTATGCAATAGTAGTATTTGAAATAGATATAATTTGTAGAGCATAAATGTCACTTACAAGAAGTCTACCAAAAATTAAATTTTTCACAAAATTTGTGGATTGCATGTATCTTGTACTATGTTCTATATTGTTTTATCAAACATATAATATTAGTATCCTAGTTTTGCAAAAGCTCTTTGTACAAATTGTTTCACATAGATTTCTATAGTTCTCTCTACACACACTTCAAATTGTTTAGAACATTTTATTCTTACGCATTTAATTAATTTTGTATGCCATAAAAATATACTAAATTAACAAATGTTCCATAAGAGCTAGCACAAATTTTCATAAACATTATTTGCAAAATAAATAATCTCTTTTCTATGAACTATAATGTCTGCATATTCTCTTCCTTTAAGGTCTTTACATTGATCTCTGCAGTCGTATTATTTACACATCAATAGTTTGGATATCTTAAAGAACGTATAGAGAATGTTTCATTAATCCCTATAGAGATAGTAGCATAAAAAAAACTCTTGAGATAAGTCTTAATTACATTGCAAAACACTCCAGTGATATTTAACTTAAATAAGTTACATTAAGCAAGTAATTAGCCAATAGGCTCTTAGTGCGGGCTTTTGCCCACCAAAGTGTCAGCCTTCTGACGAGGTGTGATTTTAGCAGGTTTCCGGCGACGTCGAATTTTCCCAGCCCACCACGTCATGTCCTAGGAGCCGAATGATAAGACAGGCACAACCATGCAATTTAATGTTTGTGTGGAGAGGAAGTATTTTGGAATGTGGCGGTGAGGTTGTATCTCAGTCATCACATCTTGTATTGATTGCTTCAGCGGTCACGCAAACAACCTGCATTGAATGTTATTTCAAACGTGGCTGTCATGAGGGATTACTTGTGTGCTTGGGCAGCTTGTTAGTCTTTTGGATCATTTCGAAGGGTATAGTTTAATTAATTTAGGGTTACATTCTCTACAATTTAGCTTACTTTTGTTCATAGATGCAATTCACAACTAATTTTGGGTTTTCATTGTCTGGACAGTTTGTTTTCATGGTGTGTGGCCTTCCTAAGGGTTTTTGTTTAACAATTCATTGTTTGGTCTATTTGGATTAAACACCTATTTTTTCACAAAGGGAGGTAATTCATTTTAGCCGCCTAAAACAAGTACATTTTGAGTCCATCTCTTTTATTTAGCTGAAAATGTATAAAGCTTTTTCAAATGTTCTGCTATTTCAAGGTTTTTTTTTTACATGTGAGGGTTTTTTATTTTACTTCGGCAACATATTTAGGGTTTATGAGATTTCGAGTTCTATGCAATTCGTCAGCTCCTCTGTGATTCCACGATTTTTATTTTACTTGTGCATCCTATTTAGGGTTTGCCCTCTGCCATGTTCATTGTTTTTAATGGACGTGTATTTCTTGTTCTCTCTCTTATATTCTATGCTTCTTTGGTTAATCAAATAAGATATTGATTTCTATGCAATTCTTAGGCCCTATTACCATGTGTTGTGGCATATATTTGTTCTTTCAGTTACAGTTTTAAGAAATATACCTCTGGTTCCAATGTGAGGGTTTTTATTTTACTTGTGCAGCCTATTTAGGGTTCCACCTCTGCTATGTTTATTGTTTTTTATGAACGTGTATTTTTGGTTCTCTCTATTATATTATATGCTTCTTTGGTTAATGAAATGAGATATCGAGTTCTATCTAACTCTTAGGCCCTGTTACCATGTGTTGCGGCCTATCTTTCTTCTTTCAATTACAGTTCTCAGAAATATAGCTCCCATTCCAATATAGCTCTGATATAAGAAATATGTATGAATTGAAATATATATCACTAATATAACACAAATATCAAGTTCTATCCAATTCTTCGGCCCTGTTACCATGTGTTGCGGCCTATATTTCTTCTTCCAATTAAAGTTTTTTCAGAAATGTAGCTCTTGTTACAATAAAGTTGTGATATAAGAAATATGTATGAATTAAAATATATATCATTGATATAATGTGTGAGTGTGTGTGTGTGTGTGTGTGTAATGGCAATGTTACGATGTGGTGGATTGGGAAAATTTGAAGTCATCGGATACTTTTTCCTTCATTTTTTAAGGTATGGGTGTCGACGTGGGTGGGTTTTTTTTCATGTTCCCATTGTTTTTTGGGGTTTTAAACTCTTGCGTTGTGCATCTGTTACAATTTTTTTTGTTCTTAGCTTACAATTTTTAGGTAAATAGGTATGCTTGATTTTCTCTCAATTGCAGTTGCAGTCAATGTAAGTGCATTGCATTTTATGATTTTTCTTATTTATGTGAGGGAATTACATGTTGTATGCACGTTTAGGGCCTCAAGATTCCTCTTTTTACTTGTTTGCATATGTTTGGTGCTTTGTGCTTTGCTTTTTTTTAATGGGCATGCATTTCATACTCTCTTTGTGTATGTCCATGTGTGTGCTCGTTTGTATGTTTTTGTTTATACATATTTATATGTGTGTGTATCTATATATATATATATATATATATGTGTGTGTGTGTGTGTGTATCTATATATATATATATATATATATATATATATATATATATATATATACATATACATGTTCGGATACGTATGTGTATGTATATAATTATACAAATATGTTATAATTTTATTTGTAGAGACCCAAATATTTATATATGTGTGATGTTTGTATCTGTTTGGCGCTTTGTCCTTTGCTTTTTTAAATGGCCATGCATTACCTATTATCTTTCTTTGTGTGCATGTGTGTGCTTGTTTGTATGTTCTTGTCTATACATATTTATATGTGTGTCTCTATATGTAAGTACATATCTCTAATACGTATATATACATATACATGTTAGCAAATGTATCTGTATGTATATACTTATACAAAGATGTTGTAATTCTTTTTGTAGAGGCCCACATTTATATATGTGTGTATACACCTGTATACATCAATATTGATATGTGCATGTAGTAGATGCATTTGTATACATATAAAACATATGTGTATACATTTAAATTTATATGTACATATGTATGCATGCTCATATATGTATGGTCGTTCCTCTGAGAAAAGCATGAGACGGTGTGGTTGTGGTTGTCTTATCATTGGGTTCTGAGAAGACAACGTGGGGGAAGCTATCTTCAAATGTGTATATTTTAATATGTGCATTGTGGCAATATGCATGTGTGTCAAAATATACAAATTTGTGAGCACAGACATAGGAGTATGTGTATGTACATATATTTATATGTATGTCGTATAGATTACTGTCTCTGTCCACAAATGTATGTGTGGCTATATATGTGTGTAGATATGTGCATATATATATTTGTGTATTTGTGTATGTATATGTATGCATGTATATATGTGTATACATATAGGTGCATACATACACTACAAATGTATATTCATACACATATATATACATATATATTTATATGCACATGTACACATATGTGTTTATTAATATGTATATATACATATTACTATAAATGTACACATACACATACATACATGTGTGTGTGTGTGTGTGTGTGTGTGTGTGTGTGTGTGTGTGTGTGTGTGTGTGTGTGTGTGTGTCTATATTATGTTCAACCTATTACTGCATTGATTTTGTACAAGTTAGGTTAACAGCTTGTAAAATGAACAATGTTAATATGCCTTTTCAGCATGTACCCATACATGAAGTCTGCAAAAAAAAATGAATTAGTGTTGTCTGTCTTTTCCGCATGTATGGTTATTAAGTTTGCAAGGTTACTTTTGTATTGCCAACTTTATTAATTTTTTGTGTGCTTTCTGTTATTTGCTTGCTACAAATTTGATGTGCATGTTTTACTGTGATTGCCATTGATGTCACCATGTTACGGTGGAAAACTATTGTCTTCCCTATTTTTGTTTCCTAGATGCACTATGTTGATGCCGCAATTGTCGCATGCCTTCTTGCACATACTTTTGATTTCAAAACTATGAAAAAAAAACAATATGATGTTTGTATAGTTTATGTCAGTCCAGTTGTAAGTTGTGTGGAAGATTCACATGTATGTATGTATTTGCATACATATAATTTCCTATGTTTGTTTTGAACATGCATGCTTGTTAAATTTGCAGCTCAAGTTTTTAGAGACCAATTATATTGATGTGCTTTGTGTTATTTAGTTTCTAGAATTTTTATGTGCATGTTTTAGTGTGTTTGCCATTGATATCACCATGATACAGTGGAAAACTATTTTTTTCCCTGCTTGTGTTTCTTGGATGGTCCACTGATGCTGCAATTGTTGCATACCTTCTTACTCAAAGTTTTGATTTCAAGAGTGGGGAAAAAAACATAATTGTGTTTTTTATTTGTGGGAAAAAAAATGCTCTTAGAGGTTGCATCCTTCCAATTCGCACACGGGAAGCAATTCACGTACTCTACGGAAAAAATACTTCCAATGTCGGCTAGCCCAAAGTTTGAAAGGACTCTGGATGCAGCTCTTGTCCATACTTCTATAAGTTTGTGTAGTTGTTTTTAGTGTTTATTAGGAAAATAACATTGTCATTATATGGGGAAATTTGTGCAATTGTTAAAAGTGAACACGCCCATAAGTATGGTATTCTATCACCTTTTTTTAAGAACCTTTCCATGGATCGTGCACTTATATGTAAACATGCTTTTCATTCTTTCTGTAGATATGAAGGAAATGCATGATACTGCTAGGCTAGCAAACCATGTTACCATCTACGCTACCTATGTAGGTGTCTGTATATATCTGCATAGTCGTATATATATGTGTATACATTTAGATTTATATTAATGCATGGATATGTATATATATGCATGTGTTTATTTGTGCATGGGCCGATAATTAAGGATTAGTGTGGTCACATTGTTAGAATATATACACACATGTGTAGACATGTGTAAATATATGTATGTATACATATATATACACACATGTGTATGAATTTATACATATACAGATGCATATACAATGTATATAGCCCTTTGGTATTGTTTGTGTTCAATTATTGTTCTCAAATGTTTCAATGATATCCCCACCTCTTCTCTTAACTACTTGCATGATAGAACAACTATTTAAATAGGTGATCTTACATATGCACAAATACCCATGTAGGATGCTATACCTTCTTGAACCATTTCCAGGGGAAAAAAAATCTTTGTGGTGCCTTTCCTCAATATGTTATCCATGGGTCTAGAAATGTGCATGTTTAGCAGCATATGTGTCAACAAAAATGATAGCCTGCACAAAACAAAACAAAAGCTTCCCTCTACATACGCACATGCAGCACATACATGTTCCTGGACTGTTTTGTAGGTTCCAATTAAGAATAACCTTTTGCTATCATGTCTGGTTCCTTTGTAGGATACGCAAAAAGCCCTAGAATTGAATGTGAATGCAATCCAATTATTAAATGTTGGAGATGAAGTTCCATGCCCAGTCCTTCAAATTATATCATTCACAAAATTGCATGGCGATCAAGAGGAGGAGGATTGTTATAGGGTAGTGCTCTCTGACAGTTACCATATGCAACTAGGTATTGTCTCACCTAAGTACAGGGATTTATTCAATTAAGATACACTCAAAGTAGGCTCAATAATCTTATTGAGAGGGTTTGTGTGTCGATCTGTGTGTGGTAAAAGGTACCTCCACCTTAAGCCCTCCCCTTTCCTTTTTTCCTCTCACTCTTTACAGTTGTTACATTCAGAAGGAACAAACTATTTATTGCATCTCTCTTCCTCGTTACGCAGGACTATCATTATTTCCATCCTTGATGTTATCCTTGCATAGTGCCACCTTCTTGGAAGCCTTTGTTACCTGTATAAAGATCAAGAAGATGAAATGGAGGGATGTAGCACACCTCCACGTAAGCGATCACTTAAATTTGGAATACGCTTGCCTGAAACCGAACCTGGAAAAACCGAAATAGTCAGCCCTATAAAAGGACTTAACCCTTACCAAACAAAATGGACAATAAAAGGTTGTGTCACAAATAAGAAGAATATAAGTTCATATAGTACACCAAAGAGTAATGGTTAGGTCTTCAGCTTTGACATGATCAATGCTGATAGGACTGAGATTAGAATCACTTGCTTCAATTAAGTGGCAATGTTGCACCATAGCAAAGTTCGGGTAGGAGCAACTTACTTTGTCTCCAAAGGGTTTGTCAAAGATGTAGACACAAAATATAACAAGCTAAACAACTGCCTTGAAATTACGTTAGACCGGTCCTCTATATTGAAATGATGTGATGACAACATTGCACTTGCTAAAAAGGTTTCAACCTTCACACCAATAAGTGAGATTGCTAACTATAGCAACTACACTCTAGTTAGTATAGTTGGCAGTTTGGTTGATATCGGGAACACAACAATAATCCAAAGAAAAGATGGCACACAATTCATGCATAAGACTTTGAAAATAAATTACATATCTAACTTTTTTATTGATGTGAACCTTTGGGATGATGCATGGCAGGCTATAAAGTGAGGAATTGGAAAAAAACACATTGTGGTGGTGAGTTGGTAATCATTTATGTTATCAACGGTCAGGTGGGCTACTTTAATGGAAAAGTTATTAACAACACTGTTGCAACACTCGTGAATGTTAACCCCTCTATCCCAAAAGCGTAACTCCTCATACATAGGGGGGATTAACATCTAATGTAGTGATTTTGCCCTCAACCCCTGGACAACTCAATACGCCATATACAAGAATCACAATTGTTTTTGTTCTGGAACAATGTGCTGATCTTACAAATGCAATTGAAACAATTGTAAGAGCAACCATTCAAATGATCAAACATGATGTTTTTTTCTATTATTCTTGCCCGCTAACAGTCAATGGGAAAGAATGAAAAAAAAAATGTGTTCAACAAAAGCCCGATGAATGGTTCTACCCTAGGTGTCAAATGCAAGTGTCTAAATGTATTTATTTATATTTATTACAGTTGAGGCTTTATGATCATACTAGCTACATCTGGGTTACTGCATTTGATGAAGTGGGAAACAAATTATTGTAGATCTCATCAAAAGACTTGTACATGCTTCAGTGTGATACTTGATAACTCAATGATGTACAGTGAGTACCAAACCGGCACTGAGAGGGGGGGTGAATCAGTACAGGCACAAAAACATTTCCTTTATAGGTTTGATTGCAGATTGTAAACTACCGGCAATCCCTAACACCGGTCCGAACCAGATTACTACCGGTTAAACACAACGCAACTATGAAGGACATGAACCGGTTAATCTTCTTAGCTTTCCATACAACCTACTCCCTCCCACTTTGTCCTTATGCATAAACAGATAATCTATCATCAGAGGTACAATGATTTACCACTAAACAAGAAATAACAAAACATCACATGAAAGAGGCATCACACATGACATGCATATTTTTTCACGTGGAAACCCAACTGGGAAAAACCACGGTGGGGATGAATACCCACAAGATGTTTTTGAACTCTTTAGAAGTCCGCTCTGTTAGAAGCTAGGTCCTATTAAAGACTGTTACATCAGGTTCTATTAGGAACCGATCCTGTTAGGGATCACCCGATTAAGGGATAGCTAGAATACCCGGTTAAGGGTTAAACCCTGTTAGAGGTTACCTTGTTAGAGGATTTTATGAACTCAATGGATTTGAGTCACCCTGTTAAAGGATTTACAGCAAGCTGGTTAAAGCTACCCTGTTAAGGGATTTTCCAACTGTTGAAGTGATTAGAAATCAACAGGTATTACAATGATCTGGTAATAGCACTCAATGCCAATGCAGATCCGCTTTAGTTCCTTCCTTCTACACACACACTATGCAGGTATCAATCCTCTCAACTCGTCTGGCAAGAATCGCGTATCTCTACACATAGATACACACACAACATTTTCCAACAACTTCAACATGAAACACAACATCAACCTTATAGAAAACAGAAAGGTCGGTAACATAAACCCTAAACCATAAACACTTAGGTTGAGAAGTTTAGTCGGTTCAATCCTGACCATTGAACACTTTGCATTTGAATACAACGGTCTTGAACAAATCTCAAGACATTCTCCATCGTTCATTCTTCACCGCTTCTTGGAGGCGATAACCCATCACGCGTTCTCCACTGTTTGCAGAGACTTCACACATTCCCTGTCACAACCCTCCTTTATCACTTTTTGATTTAAATACAATTCTATTATATTTTTGGTAAAGCTATTTAAAATGATTGAATAAATAATATAAAAGAATAATAATAAGCACACACACACACACTTGGAGAATATTATTCAAAAGGCTTTATTTATTTTTATTTTTACTCCCAATTATGGCACATGTTGTAGGAGGAATTAGAAGCTTCTAGAGGAATCTCCACCACATTGCATGTAACTCCCCCACTAAGTTTTTAATGAATTTGCATGAGTCCAATATTGGAAAAGAATCTCTTTTTTTAAATTAAAATCTCTAGATAGTGGTATTGAGGGATTTTTCTTATAAAATTGTATGCAAGTTTCAAAGAAGGGAGCTGATTATGTTTTGAAGAAAATTTCCCAAGTTTTTAGTAGTAGGATCTTCTTGGTAGTCTCATTTTCATTACAGGATTTGTTAAGTTATTGTTTGAAAGATTTATCTCAAGTGGCAAGGAAGGATCTAAGGAGGATAGCTAGAAGGTTGGATTCAACATCGAACTTCGATAAGCCGGGTTCTCCTCTTGTTATTTCACATTCCCATATGAGAAAATGGTATTATCCAAAAATATAGCTTCTAGATCTTCCTTTATAAAAATTTCTTTTGCGCTAATATTGAAAAGATAGCTTATTTATTTGTTTAATTTTTCCTTAGAGAAGAAATATCAGATCTTGCTTGCATGTAAGATAGCTTTATTATTTGTTTTAGAAAATATCAGATCTTGCTTTTATTCTCTCTATTTAATTTACTGGATTGGAAATTTAAATGTAATTCTTTTCTTACATTAAAAATATTACTTCCCTACGAACAGAAAATGTATGATAATAAGATATAAATCTCATGTATTCATTTCTCTCTGAAAATAATCCTCTGTGTTATTCATCTCTGTGAATAATTCCTTATTCTCATTTGATTTCATGAATATTTTTATCTGGTTATATACTTCTCTCTGTGAATATTAGTTGAAATGGAGGAATATACTTCTCTGTGAATAATCCTCTGTGTTATTTATCTCTGTGAGTAATATCTTATTCTCATTTGATTTCATGAATATTTTTATCTGGTTATACACTTCTCTCTGTGAATATTAGTTGCAATGGAGGAATATATTTCTCTGTGAATAATCCTCTGTGGAAATCTAATTATCTGTTTATTTGCTAAAGCAAATCTCTCTCTGTTTTTATTTCATGTGAAATCAATTTCTAATTATCTGTTTATTTGTTGAAGCAAATCTCTCTCTGTTTTTATTTCTTGTGAAATCAATTTCTAATTATCTGTTTATTAGCTGAAGCAAATCTCTCTCTATTTTTATTTCCTGTGAAATCAATTTCTAATTATATGTTTATTGCTGAAGCAAATCTCTCTCTATTTTTATTTCCTGTGAAATCAATTTCTAATTATTTGTTTTATTTGCTGAAGCAAATCTCTCTATTTTCATTTCCTGTGAAGTCAATTTAAAACAATTACCTACCTCTGCGATAACTTGATTATCTATTTTATTCATGTTCTTATTTTCATAAATACTCTTTTTGTTTATATATATCATTAAATATATATATTAAATTTATTTCAAATGATAAAATATATTAAATGTTGCAAAGTGATTATATTTTAGCAAACGACATGTTCTCGAAAATTGTTTCAAAAAATATCGAGCGGCGTGCATGGGGGAGGCGGTTATTGTAACCATCGGGGAAGTGGTACCCTCCACTTCCCCTGCGGTCACTGTCACGGCAGTGGCCGCAGGGTAGTGGAGGGGACCACGGGGTCCCCTCATCACTGCAGGCCTGCTTCCACAGACCCGCAGTGGTGATAGGACCCGTGGGCCCCAGTCCCCACTAACCCTTAAACAAAAAAATTCGCCTATCTTTCCCTTTTTTATATATATTTATTTTTTTAGGTTTTTTTAATAAATATAAATGTATAAATTGCAATTTAGAAATTGTTAATTTTTTTTCCTTAGTATAAACTTTAAGTTATTAAATTTAACTTAGAAAAATTTATAGTTATTGGGGATTATTGTGTAGTAAATTCATAATTAATTTATCTATAGTAAAATTTATAATTGTGAATTATATTATATCAAATGTTATAATTAGAATCATTCAATCTATTAAGATCCATTGGGGCACTTAGTTGGCATATAGCAATTAATTCATATTAATATAATTCGAACCAAATGTCTAAGCGAGTTGCTATTTTTGGGACCAGTGGCTCTACAAGTGATTTTTCTCATGGTATAAATCAACACATTTCTCAACCTTGCATGTAACTTACGCTATCCTTGCTTCATGTGAATTACTTATACTTTATTTGCATTTATTAATGACAAAGTTACATTTTCTTCATCTTCATGCAAGTCACACGTTTAATTATTAATATGCAAGTTTTATAATTGTCATTTTTACGCAAGTTATATTTCAAGTTTCGAATAATAAATAAGTTAGTTATGGTTTTTATTCTACGTGATTCATCAAGTAGTTATTTCAATTAATTAAATTATACACGTTCAATTAAGTAATTGTTTTCATAGTTTCTTAGTTAAGAAAACTAAATAAAGGAAGTTGGAAAACCAAAACCTAGCAGCGTTCGGTATATATAGTGCCTCTGGGTCACGCTTACGGGTAATGTCGTCATGTTGAACTACTACACTTAACACCTAATAAAGTTGCATCAACGACGTCTATGGCATCATCCATATAAATCGTCAGGGAGTAATAAGGGACACTTGGAAGTTAAAATCCAAGGGGCGGGTAATCCCCCTTGGATCGATAATCTAATAAGATAATATTTAAACGATTTTTCATCTGTTGAGTTAAACCATAGTAAACCCCCTTAAGGTTATTTGAGTGAAATGCTTTTATGAAATTATTTTAATCTCGAAGAATTGTTGTCGATTGACAATTGGTCAAGGGTGACGCTTATGATAGGTATTAAGATCTAGTTGTTTTAGGCCACAAGCAATAGGCCACCTTGAGCCTTTTCTTAAGTGCTACCACCGTGGGTAGCAACCGCAAAGAAACTGTCTCAGACATTGACCCTAGAAAGGGTTGCGTTCCCACTAATCAGTTTACATCAAACCATAGTGATAGTTCTGATACTTAATATAAGTACAGATCCAATAGCCAACAAGATGAGAGGGGGGGGTAAATCATACAAACTTAATCATCCATAAAAACATCAGATTCAACCTCGGAAACATGTATATCAGTAATATAACCAAAACTGTTAAACATGCAAACTCAAAAGCATATGAACATCATAAACCTCATAACACCAGATTTAACGTGGAAACCCAAATAGGGAAAAACCACAGTGGGATTTCGGACCCACTAAGAAATATACTCTTCTAGAGTATGCTCAGTTAAAAGCAAATCCTGTTAAAGATTACAAACACATTGCTAGATGTGACCCGGTTAAGGGATTTCCCTCAGATCTGTTAGGATCTTCACCTTGTTAGAAGTGACCTTGTTAAAGGATTTCAAACACTCAATCAGAATGTCACCTTGCTAGAGGGTTTTACAAATAAGACTATTAAGTCCACTCAATTAAGAGATTTTCTATCACTTTCACAAAATAACAGTAATAAAATCTATTTGCAACTTCACATCTAAAATGCTAAAGGAGATTCTTATTTGTTCAATACAATCTAGACATAGAACTAATCTTGTCTATCTGTTGGGCTTCTATACTCTGTCATTTTAACAGGTCTTCAAGCTTCTGTGCTCGGTAATCACTATGTAGCATCCATGTGCATACACTTGCCCGCATACATTGTTTATCATCAGTCTCCTATTTATAAACAATTAGGTAACCGCTTAATCTCCTTGATCACATTTCCCATGATCAATCATAGCCATCAGATCTTCAATCTTGCCCAGGTTCAATGCATCTTTCGATCTGAAAATGTTTTACTCTGCCTTGGAATATTAGTCTTGGAACTTGTGCCAGGATATTGCGGTTCAATCTGAGATGTAGATCTTCATGCCGACTTTTCATTGCCTTAGATTCGTTAACAAACTTTATTCACGGCTCACCAATCATTGATCAGTTCCAGCTCATTAGCTTCCTTCATTAAATACCGCATGTAAACATTTAATGCATTTTGTTATAGCTCGGTTACGACTCGGTAACACCTCGGTGAATACTAAACTTCACTCGGTAGACATTTCGCCTTCATTAACCGATAGCGATAACCTTAGGGTTTACCGACTAGGTTCCTTAAGGTTTACCGACTAGGTTCTTTGCTTGATAACATAGTATAGTATTAACTTTTACATTTTACAACATATGTATGATGTTAAAACAATCTAAAACATCATGATCTCATCATTGTCTGACTCGGTACTAGTTGCCCATTGAATACCTTATTCATCCCCTTATTCATCATATTCTTTCATGTGTCTTTTACCGACATATTTATAATCTCCATATCATACTTCTCAAGTTATGGCAACATCATACTGAATTAGAAAATCAATTTCTTGACATCAATGACAAAATAATAATATCAAGACAGTAAACATCTTTAATCAGTTATATCCATAATCATCAACAACCTTCTCAATATCCTTATGAAATGTCAACAATCTTTCATTGTCTGTTATAATGCAATATTGCTAACACATAGAGTAGAAAATAGAACTACATACTTTACGCCTTGATCCCGTGCCGAAACAGGTATGTAAGCAGTCTTGGGATGGAGTTGTCCCTAGTACTCAGGCATTCGTGGGTGGGGTCTAGGGTGGTAAGAAGAAGGATTGAGTATAATCCTAATTTGAAAGATAAGTATAATAAAAAGGAAAAAGTAATTCAACGCATACTCGGAAGGAATCCCGTATGGATTCGCTTGACTTCCCGAGGCTTTAAGCCAAATTCCAAGGCAGAATTCAAGCTTGTATTATGTTATTTAATTACTCCTAAGGACGGCGACCTCGGTGCACTCCTATTAGAAGAGTGTAGTACTTAGTGAGTGGCTCAGGACCCGAATGGTCCCAATGAGTCTAAGTCTCTGGCCAGAGCACCTCCTATACCGATTGGATAGATGCCTACCCTGTATGGGTAGATGCCTATCCCGTATTGGATAGATGAAATCTTATGTCCCGTATGGACAGATGCCTAACCCGTATGGTTAGATGCTCATCCCGTATGGATGAATGCCTAATCCAAATGGATGGATGCCCAGAGTATGTGATTGAATCAAACACAAATGATTAAATTAATCAAAAAAAAAAGAATGGTCAAATTTTGCTGGGTTAAACAAGTGGGTTATTACATTCCCGAGGTAGATAGGATCAATCTCCTTCATGCAGGATCCTTCACGCGCACAAGGCTGACATGGCAACATGATCTAACCTCCATTACAATGCTCACTTCAACAAGAAACCCTGAGACTGAGACTACCAACCGGTAGTCATGCCATATGAACCCTTGATATAAAACATTCCATATACCGGTTCTCGTTCTGACATACCAGTTCTTGTTCACAACATCATACCGGTTCTCTTGTTCTCTTTGCGACATACCGGTTCACTTGGACAAGTATATCACTTCACTTTTTCACATATGTCGGTTCACAACATCATATCAGTTCTCTCTTAATGTTCTAGTTGTTCGAAAGAAGTAATAGAATAAGAAGGCAACGAGCAATACCATTGTAGGGCTTTGTCTCTTAATGTTCTAGTAAACAATTTTGCAAGCAACCTTTGGTCATAAGCAAAATCGGTACAAATTGTTTGAAAAGTCTTAACATGTGTTAGAGGATCTCCTTTACCATTATAAAGTTCCAAATGCGGGATTTCAACATGTTTAGGAGGGATAGCTCGAACAATGTCAAGAGAAAGTGGGCTCACAACATCAAATGTGGGCACACTAAACTTAGATTGATTCATAGAGGCAATTTGTTGCTGTAAAGAAGAGACAGTTTGTGCAAGATTGTTAATGGTCGCTTCAGTCGAAGAGTTCATATTAGATGTGTTAGATTGAGATGGAGGTGTTATGTTATTGAAAGAAGGTAAAGAGTAAGGTGGTGGGACCCTATGATAATTAGTCATAGGAGATGATTGGACAGGAGGAACACTACAAGGAGGAATGGAATGATTAAATGAATTGCCCCCTTGCGTCATGTTCATTTGCGGAGATGTAATAGGAACACTCATTGAAGGAATGAATGAAGAAGTCGGATTGAATGAAGGGATAGGGTTAATTGAAGAAGAGGGATTGCCCCCATGACTGGTGATCACAGGGGGAATATCTTGTATAGAAGTAGCCATTATGTTTGATGTAAAGGTAGGTATACTAGCAATAGGAGTTGTCAAAGGAATAGAATGATTGACTTGTGTAGGAGGTTGTGTATAACCCAAATTTTCAGCACAAATTTTCATAGGCATCACATTCGAATCCACAATGTGTGCAATACCACGCAAAATATCAATTCCATTCTTATCACTTTGAAGCATACGTTTTAGACCCTCAATTAAAGGAAGAGCTTGACTATCAAGGTATTCTTGAGACATCCATTGTCGAAAATCGTCAAATTGGTTATCCAATTTTGAAAGTCGTTCTTCAGAAACCTCATGGAGAGCTTCTTCATCATTAGGAGGATTAGAGGAATTACCCATGTCCTTGTTAAAAAGGCTATTCGAATTAGGTTCCATCTCCTCAGTAGTTAAACCTTGGAAAGACTTAATTCTACGGCTTCGTCTAACGGGAATAATGTAAGTAGGGCTTATTGTTGTAAAACTCATGCACTAGAAAGAGAGAGAAGATTTTGAATTTAGAGGTAGCAATTTTCAGTAAAATCAGCCAATCTTCTGGATTTAAGCTGTTAAATGCAATCACAACAGTCTCCCGAAATTTCGGAAAAAATGCCCGGGACCGTGGCGCCCGGAGTGCAACACGGTCCTTGCAACTTTTTTCGAAATTTGCAGGGATGAAAGGTATGATGATTTTAGAGCTAATCTGAAAAAATTGAGTGATTTTACGATCTGTAGATAGGCCAAATTAAAGTTGTAATCTCGAAATTGAACCCTACCAAGATTGTCGAAAAATGCAAAATTTGAATTTTGAAAAAGAGAGGGAAACTTGAAATTTTGAATTTTATGATTTTAGAGGGAATGTCAAGAGCAATGTAAATTTTGAAATTAAAAATTGACTCAATTTCACGCAAAATTCAATTTTGAAAGCGGAAATCAAAGTTGTTGTAATTAAGCACTTAATTTCAAAAGTCACAAAATGCAAGAATTTGAATAAAGCACTGAAATTTTTAATGAATGATAACACACTTTTCAGATTTAGGACAGTAAGAACACAATTTTGACACAAAATTTCAATTTCAATGATTTTTAAATGTTTAGAAGCCTTAATCCAAGCAATCACAAGACCAACTTTGACTGTTATTTTGAAGGTGTTAAAATTGATAAAATCAGCCAAAATTCTGGATTTTAGCAGGAAAATACAGTAAGATCTCGCTCCTGAAATTTCGGAAAAAATGTCGGGGATGATGGCGCTCGGCGCCACGGTCCTCGCAACTTTTTTCCAAATTTTCAGGGATGAAAGATATTGTGATTTTATTGCGGAATCCAAAGTTACAGCTGATTTGGAGATGTTTTGATCAGTGAAATTGTCGGACAAAGGTTGAATCAAGAGGGTTTCAAAAATTAGGGTTTTGACACTTAACCACTTAATTTTCAGAATTAAAGCACAAATATGAATTAAAAATTTGTAATAGAAGGGCAGATCTGAAACAGGCATTAACATTTAGACATTTCGCAGGTTCAATTACTAAAAAGAAAATTTAGGGTTTTTTATGCAATCACCTCTAAAATTTTGCAAAAGATCAAACATGGAAATGTAATCAATTTTTTTTTTTTTCAGATCTAAGCATGAAAAATCAAAAAGGATGTTCACGTCGGGTTCACCAAAATGTAAAGCGGAAAAAAATCGCGATCGAACCCTAGTTGCTCTCCCCTCTTCCGACTCCGAGGAGAGAGAAGGGAGGTTCGCTAGGATTCGATGGTTTTTCACTTAGGGGAGAGACTTTACATTCAAAAGAGGGGTTGAAACTCATAAGATCCAATCCCACACAATGTAAGATTGGATGCTAAATGAATTTCAAGGGTTAGGAAAGCAAAGCTACCCTCTTTTGTAAAGAATGTTGTTAAGGAAATTAAGCTAGGAATGCATAGAAAGTCATAAAGATTCGGTTATAAACTGAGTTCGGGTTATAGGATGAAGTTGCGGACCTGGAATTAGCAGTAAAATGTCGACACGGCGCTGTCCTACAAATTTGAGCAAAAGTTGTCGGGACGATGGCGCCCGGTGCCACGGTCCTCCGAAAAATCCGCGAAACGAAGGGGGATCTGTTCGTCTCTGCACAAGGATTCCAGATCTTCAATTTCAGCCGCGTACCTGCAACCTACACACAGAAAAGCGAAGACGATTGGGGGGTTAGGGATTAGGGGTTTGCCTTTTAGGTCAAACCCCGGTTTTGGAATTAACCAAGAAATGAGCAAGTGCTGTAAATATAAATGTATGTAAAACAAGTACTAATACCTTGTTCTAAGGATGTTTGTATCCTTATGTGCGAAGGTTTAGATGTTGTATGTTGTATGTTGTATGTTGTAGCATGTAGTATGTGATCTCCTCTTCAATGGTTGAATCCTTGTCTTGAATGCAACACTTAGCCTTGAATGGAGACTTAGAAGGAATGCTTGAATGCTTGAATGCTTGAGTATAGTTTCCACGCCTTTTTCATCATGTATTTGTTATGTCCAAATGAGAGAGAAAAATGTAGTTTATATACTTGTCATTTAGGGCTGATAGACTGATTTTCCCGACCTTAGGCCGACCAGGAAAGTTAATTTCCAAATTGCAAACAAAAAGACTCGAGACCCCTTAGGAGACCGGGCCCAAAATAGGACCCAGGGACCAGGGCGCTGGGCGCCATGGTCCTGGGGACCAGGGCACTGGGCGCCCTGGTCCTGAGGGACCAGGGCACTGGGCGCCCTGGTCCTGAGGGACCAGGGCGCTGGGCGCTCTGGTCCCACCTCCCGGGACAGCATGGTGCAAGGAGGTTCAGGCCAGGGTGCTTGAAAAATGCAGTTCTCAGTGTCGTGAGCAAGTTTCAGGGTCTCCATTCAGGTTGCGTGTTGCATCGCCATCGTGAAGACCGAAATGCAGTCGAAATTGCAAGTGTCGCAATTTTAGGACGCTACATATATATATATATATATATATATATATATATATATATATATATATATATATATATATATGTATATATACATATATAGATGTATATATATACATATATAGATGTATATATATACATATACATAGATAGATGTATATATATACATATATATATATATATACATATATATATACATACATATATATATATACATATACATATATATATATACATATACATATATATATACATATACATATATATATGTATATATGTATATATATATATATATATGTATATATATATATATATATGTATATATATATATATATGTATATATATATATATATGTATATATATATATTTATACTTGCATGCATGTATGTAGCCGTGTAAACAAACAAGCGTTCTTCCACATCAATGTTTTTTAAAAGAGCCCTTAACCTTTCTACCTATATGTAGCTATCACTTTACAACTATGCAATTCCACAATATACCAATTTTACAATGCACAATATAATACTGTGTATATATATAGATATATATAATACTATGTATATATATAATACCGTGTGTATATATATGTGTACCATTGCAAATCTTGCTCAGTACGCAATTAGCCGAGTTGCGTACCTTGCTAGCTTTGGAACTAATTGTAAACAAAAAATGTTCCCTTCACTCGGCGGAGGAGGGTGGAGAACCATTGGCAGAGAATTGGGGTTCTACCAATTGAGGATAGCTCATGGATAGAAATATTTTGGTTTGTTAAATAGCCATTTGACTTTTTCCTTGTTAAATAGTTCACAATACTATTGTCAAAGAAAAAAAAATTGTGTTCATTTATGTCTACATATATATTGTCTACCAAACCATATCTGATACTTGTCTGCCTTCTTTTTTTTTTTTTTTGTACATATTGGTGATTATTTTCCAGACCTTATCCCTGGTAGGTGAAACGTTTGATGATTGATTTTGCATTCTATCTGAATCGTTCCCTACATTCATAACATGATATTTCTTCATGTTTTGTTTCGTGCTTGCACCCCCAACAATTGTTGCTTCATTTTTTCTTTCTCTATATCTTGTTTTGCATGTTATATTACTTCTCTGTCTTTCTATAATTGGGTTTCTATAAATGTTTACTTTAGAATATGTTGATCTTTAATAGTATACATATTTGTTTTATATGCTATTGCAGAAACAAACATGCTATTCTTTGAACATCTTTAAATCTATATATGTTTGCAATATCATGATGTTAATTTGTTTGTGTCTATGTTTAAATATGTCTAGTTACATTTTGTACACATGTATACTTTTTCAACTACTTACATTCCCACTTTGATTCTTTTTTATCTTTTGCTCAATCGCACATTGAAAGCAAGCTCTTTACAAAAAACATGACTCTGTTATTTATAAATGATAGCATTGCATGTCATCTAAACACAAATGTGTTTCTTTATTGAATATAGATTAAAAGAAATTGTGTATGCTAAAATTCATCATTAAATCAATCAGAAATAAAGGGAAATCACGAATCCCTATCTAATCAAATAATTCTAAATAAACCAATGAAAATAATGCAAACAAGCAATAGTAATGTAAAATAAATCAATTCAAACTCCCTATTCCATGATGGCATGTAGCTTCCATTGTTCTTCTCTTCTTTGTGGTATGATGGCTCTCGGATATTGCGCTGGCAACCTGCAATTGACACAAAGATTCAAAGTTCGTGATTATCCGTGATCGTGATTCTTCGTGATCGTGATTGTTCAAAATGAGTATTGAATGCTCAATTTATACATTTTTTGAGAGGATTGATTGAGAGGTGGAACTCAGGTGAGCTCACATGCTGATTGATAGTTGAACTACTAATTTGGAGGTGGAACTCAATTGATTGAATAGATGATTGAGTTAACTGATTGAGAAAAAAACTTATTGAAATATGAAAAAGAATGATTGGAGGATAATTAATTGATGACAAATAAAGCTTTATTTAGAAAAAGCTAAATAGAAGATAGAAAAAGAATGATTGGAGAGAATTAAAGAAATGATGCAATTAATCAATTAATTGAAAAGATCAATTAAAATAGATGGAATAGTTAGCTGAGATGGTCGATTGAAATATTTTTGGAAAAAAGCAAAGTGGAAGATAGAAATAAAGATTGGAAAGACAATTAATTGAATTAATTAATTTACCATTTGCTTGCACTTTGACTTTCACTTTCAATTTAATCTTTGCATGAGATTTAATTCATAATATTGAATTTATTTTAAATTCAATTTGTTATTTGAATATATTTAGAACTTGACTTTGGAATTCAAATTGATTTTTGAAATCATGCACATGTATTTGAAATTAGGAGAAATTAGAAGAATTAGAATTTGAATGAATTTAGAGAATTAAAGAAATTAAATGAAATTAGAAGAATAAATTAGTTAATTAAATAATTCAAAAGAAACTATTTAATTATTTAGAAATTGAATTAAATTAAATAATAAAGATTATTTAAATTAAAGGATTAAAATCATAATTAATTAAATAATAAATATTTAATTAATATTTAGAAAAAAGGTTGAATGATTAATTGATTAGAAATAGAAATTGAAAATGAATTTATTTAAATAATAAAGATTATTTAAATTGAAAGATTAATAATCATAATTAATTAAATAATAAATATTTAATTAACAATAGAAAATGGTTTAAATGATTAAATGATGACAGAAATAAAATTGAAATAATTAGTAAGATGACAAAGAAATATGAAACTAGGAGAATAAGATTAATTAACTTAATTAAATAATTAAAAAATTATTTAATCAATTAGAGGAATAATTGGTACATGATCAATGAGACATTTTAGGTATCTACATTTGCCCCTCTTTGAGACAAAGTCGGAATGACATTGTTTCAAAGAAAATGAAAAAAATTCTACCCCAGTATGCTCTGGTGACGTTGTATAGTGTAAATATGCCCCCTCGGAAAAAGTGGTCGGAAAATTCAAAAATTGAGACCATATTTTCGATATCATTATAGTGAGCAATCATGTGAATTTTCGCGCCATTTCGATATCGTTTGAGTAGCCTACAAGTTCGTTGAAGTTCACAGGGACCATGGGCGTCAGAGTGGAAAAAACCCTAATTTTGAACTATAAATGTGAGTTTGGCCTTTCATTTGCTCATTTGCATTATGTTGAGTTCTTCGAGATCAATTCGAGTCATTTTCTTTCCTGCGAGTATTTGATCATCATGGTTGGCTATAAGGCACAAGTGCACTTGTCTAAGCGAGTACATTCTTAGCAGAGACCTCTGGGGACTGGAGGCATGGTATGTTTCAAAAATTTTGCTTAATTTTTTGCCTATTTTTATCATTTTTTTCCAAAAATTTTCCAAAGATTTAGGTTTTAGCCATCACGCATACGCCTTTCAATTTTCACGCATTAGCCTTAAGTGTTACGCAAACGCCTTAAGTGTGTCGCAAGAGTGTAAGTGTTACCCATATGTGCTTAGTGTTATGCATTCCTTTGTCTATTTACGCATTAGTGTTAACTTTTACGCATAAGCTCTAATTGTTACGCATCAGCTTTAAATGTACCGCAAAAGTGTTAAATGATACACATAAGTGTTAAACATTACACATTCATTGTAAATTGAAAATTTTTGTCGTGTGTTTGATCAATTTTGTATCGTGGCGTCCGATATTTGACATTTTCAATGTTTTCTCTATGCAGGAGAATATTGGAGTGTTATATTGCTGATAGAGTAGACCTAGTGGACTTGATCTTCGATCCGAGTTACTTGATGAGGACATTGCACATATCCGAGATCTGGAATCATATCATGTTTTACATTTGCCAGAGATTACGGCCAACAGGGCCTTGATTACTGCATTAGTGGAGCGGTGGCATTCTGAGACATGTACCTTCCATCTTCCTACTATTGAGGTGTTCATTACTTTAGAGGATGTTTGGCGTATACTGCATATTCCCATCCATGGTGCAAGAGTTGTATATGATCACGATGGCATCGCTAGACTGTGTGCCCTTTTGAAGTGTGAGGAGAAGGATTTACATATCAGTGGTCGTTATGATATCCCTTGGGCTCGATTGGACTATGATGATCATACTATAGTATTGTGTAGTATCATAGGTGGTTTGTGAATTCCTGACAGACGAGGCCATGGCTTTCTAGTTGGATGGGGCAGAGTGCTCCATGATATGATTGTTCATTATCGACTATATGCTTGGGGTCCTTGTCTATTAGCCATGGTTTATTATCAAATGCATAACATTGTATGCTTGGGATACTGATCGGTTAGCTGTGGTGTGGCATTGCTCCAGACTTGAGCTTGGGAGCACATTTCTATCTCAAGGCCAGTTATTCATGTTGACTTGTAGCATGAGGAGCCAAATGCATACAGATATACACCTGGTATTAGACACAGAGGTTTGGGTAACACCTTGTACTGGCGACATCAACTTAATATCTTGCAGCATTTTATTTGGAGACCATATTTAGATTGCCCCAGTTGGGTAGATGATGCACAACACTTTCCTTTATGCAAACAACAGAGATATCTTATTGGGAGGATCGTTGAGACGCAGAGGATCATTGAGATGTCTCTTTCAGATGGGTACTCAGATAGTTTGGAGAAGTGCAGGTGACACCTATTGTTATAGCGTACTTTTCTCGTATTTCACGTGAGGTTTCTAATTGGGGTGTATGCATATAGCCACATGTGGCGACTGCCAAGTTTAATGCTCTTAAGGCATTGTAGTGGGGTTGGAGTGCAGGTACAGAAGATCCAGGGACTACTCCTGAGTATGATGCATCGTGGGCCAGACATAGGCCTATTCCACTGACTGGTCTGAATGTTTCGATCACAACACAACAGATACGACATCCTAGACAGCGGCTAAGGATTGACATGGGGGAGAGGATGGTGGAGGGGGAGAGGAGGGCGGAAGAGGAGATGAGGGGGAAGAGGAGGATGTAGACATTGGTGGAGACACCGAGTCTATGAGTAGCAGAGATGACGATGATTCCTCAGAGTCATTGAGCAGTGAGGATGGGGATGATGATGATATGCTGAAGTTGGAGGATGTTCCTGCTACAGAGGGGGGAGGAGGAGATGGAAGACAGGGTGGTGATTTTGATGATGATGATCCGCAGATTCTCAGAGCACAGATTCAGAGTCTAGAGGATGAGGTTTCCAGACTTAAGTAGAGACGAGATGTCAAACAAGAGGTATTTCGCAAAGACTACGGTGCATTAGAGATCGAGAGGAATTGTCTCCAGAGGGATAGAGATGGCATGGTTAGATGGATGCAGATGGTTCAAGCTACTTATGATCAACATTTTTCTCTGGGTACCGATGCACGCAAACAGTCTGATAGACTCTATTATGCTACACAGGAGGCCTTTTATTAATGACATCTCTACCATGATATTGTACCTGAGGGACAAAGAACTCCAGTGAGGCTAGAGGTCATTCTGGTTCTAGTGGGACTTCTACATGGAGGACCAGCAGTGGTGGTGTTATGGGTCCACCTCAGCATGTTGGGGCAGGATCTAGCAGGCAGGATCCACCTAGAGATAGAGGCAATGTGGGTTGATACATTGAGATCATGTTATCTAAGCCTTTGGGCCTATTTTATGATTATTGTATTCTGACACATTACCATTTTTTAGTTATATATATGATATGCAATTTTTTGGCGGCGATCTTTTATGCTTTGTTTTCCATGTATGTTGTATGATGCTATGTGTTATGTGATGCATATCTATATGATTTATAAATGATTTTTTTTTTATGAATGCAATGGTTTCTACATTATTTGTGCATGATATTTATGAATGCAATGATTTCTATATGATACTCAAATGAATACAATTAACACTATATGGATGCAACTTAAAACTATATGGATACAACTTAAAACTATATGAATGCAACTTTGTTTTTGTATGATAATGTCATAATGTTCTTTTAACTCAGATATACCTTGAAGAAATGTTAGTAAGATGAAAGAAAGAAGAGATTGATGAAAGAATAATGTTAGATGACAGAAAATGATTTAGAAAGAGATGAGAAATCAGCAAACTATCAATAAGCAGATGAGATGAAAATGAGAATGATTGATTCATGAACCTGTGTTATTATTTATTGCGCAATATATATTCATCATTGAGCCTTATTATAGAATAATGGAGCTTAGCACATCAGAGTATAAGGAACCAAGATGTAAAGATATCTCATTGAAGAAACAAACGCGTAGCAGAAAAGGAGTGAAACCCTCCATTCTGGGAAATACACTAGGGGTCGAGGTATGTGTCACATTCACAAGCTGGATGCTTCTATCACAGACACCCACTAGAGAAATTTACCTAGAACTTCATTGGTTCACACCACAAACAGAAAACAAAGAAAAAGATAATGTGCATCATGCCTCCTCTAGTCACTTGTGGACATCCTTGAGTAGCATAGGAACACAATCTGCCACCAAATGATAAAAGATAAAGACTGACCTGGAAAAAATTCAGCAGATATATTGACCTTGTGCCTTCGTTCTCAGTTGCTTGATGTGATAGTTGATAATGTCTAATCTCATAAAGTTGCAGACTCCGTTTAAGACTGACCTGTCTGATTTCAAGTGTATCCTCTTCTGTTTAAGACAAGATAATGATCACTTGATATGGATATGATACTATTGATAAGACAGTTTGATCAGTTGATTGCAGATGTTTGACTCGATAGTCGTATCCTTTGTTAACTTCGTGCGAAGCATTTGCTGGATTTCTGCTAGGGTATTTGTTTCTTGCAAGACATTTTATTGTAATTTTTTTGATTGATTTTTTGATTTATTTTGGCTTGATTTTGTAGATCGATATTTGGATGTTTTTGGTTGATTTTTTCAGGACTTTTTCTGAGTGTTTTTGGTTTGATTTTCTCAAATCGATATTATATGGATGTTTTTGGTATTTTTAAAGGATCGTATTTGAATGTTTTTGATATTTTTAAAATATTTCCCAATGTTTTTTGAATTTTTGTGTTTTCCCAATGTTTTTACATTTTATGTTTTTCACTATTTTTGGATTTTTTGAAATATTTTCCAATGTTTTTGAATTTTAGCGTTTTCCCAATGTTTTTGGGTTTTTGAAAGATTTTCCAATGTTTTTGAATTTTTTCAAGACTCTATATGAATTTTAGGATTTTTTCAGTTATGCCCCCAGTGTGTAAACCTATATGACATGATGATTTGTAGAATGCATGTGGAGACAATGAATTTTCAACATGACCTATGTTAATGCAAAATGCATGATGAAGATGCATTTCTTATTCGAACAAGGATGATTATGTTTTTTTAGCATTTTGTAATACACCAATTGAATTGGAGGTACAAAACCATTTCATAGATAGGCAGTCAATCAATCCTTACGGTCCCTTGGAACATCCAAATTAACACAGTTAGTGACTAAGATTTACAAATGGAGATGCGGAAACTTCCCCATTGGTTCTTGAAACTTTGATCTTCTTTTGCCCATGTGTGTGAAAATGAGTTAATGCTCGCTCTTGTGTTCACTAAAAATCCTTAGCATCCTATATGACTAGCTACATGGATTATTCTAACTTAAAAAGCATCTTGAATAGAGCCTCATTGCCAGCAAGCTTTTAGAGCTTTGAAAAGGTTATAGACTATAATTTCTCAAATATTGCTCCATTGCTAGCAGGCATTCATAGCCCTGATGGAGTTACTTGCATGTTCCCATAGTCAAGCTTTTCGTCGCACTTTGTATGCATGATATTTCAGTTATATATCATTGTTCTTTTGCCTTGAGATGAATATTTGGCATAGCACTTTTTCTTTTTCTTTTCTTGCCTTGACTTGTAAGTAATAATACCTACTTGGGTGTGACAATTACAGCGGCGCTGAAGTAGAATGTTAGATTTTTCACTAGACATATGATCAACTAGGTGTCTAGAATGAATAGGAAATTTTATTAATGTGTTTAAGATATAGCAATTGATAGATTTTGGGTTAACAAGTCTCAAATAGTGAAATCACTACACAACCATAAGTAAAGCATTGTCATAGAGTAATGTTGAAAATGTATGACCTTAGGACCTCAACGACTTCATGTCTGAATATCTAAGAAAGGAGACTACCCTTGTTTCTCTTGAATGCAAACAAATGATAAACTTGGCAGTTGCCTTTTTTTATTGATGCTGATATATGCCATGAAATTTGTGAATGAGATGCATTTGAAAAAGAAACTATATGTGATGCAGTTCTTTGAATAAAATGAGATGCAATGTGGATAGTATAACCTAAACTAACCCAGCCCTTAGATATAATATCATTTAAGGTGCATGTTGTTCATAGGGTCACGAAGTTGTGTAGGTAGTTCATTGGTCTTTGTTTGAAGAGTCAGATAAAGATGTCTTTTCCAATAGGATATAAGGACTCGACTGAGTGTACATGTTCAACATCTCCAATATTGATTTCCTTAGTTTTTGGATTTTGTGGATCATCAAAGGGAAATCCATCTCTAGAACTCATGAATTCAGCTATAGCCTTATCATTTTTAAAGCAATCCAATTGTGGTATATCCTCTTGCCCCTAGTGTATCAAGTGCAAGTATATGAAGCAAATAGATTCTGGTTCCGAAGTTGTGACATGAGCATGTGTTATGTTTATTTTTATTGATGCACTTGAAGAGGATAATGAAGCTAACCAGGAGTTGATCTCATTAACTGGTGTTATGTTTGTTTTTGTCACTACATTGGCATTTGATGATGACGCACATACAATTGTTGACAAGTTGTTCTCTGCAGTATGATCAGGATTGGTGATTTCATTGATAATGGGTTCATAAAAAACTTGTGTAGAGGGATGGAGATCATGAGGGAGACTAGGAGAAATGGTAAGTTCATTTGAGAGGGAATCTTGTAAGTAACATGGAGGATTATGAGATGGAGATGAAGGGATGGATGGATCTTGATCAGGATCTAGAGAAATAATGGGATCTTTCTTAGGACATGAAGGTGAAGGAATACTTTGATCTTGACTTGGAAAGGGATTATTAGGAAGGATGTAAGGAATGTCCCGATCTTGCTTAGGAGGTGGATGTTGGATGAGACTTGAAAGGACACTTTGTTCTTGAGATGGAAGGGTATCATTATGAACGGAATAGAAAAGAGTGAGGGGATCATCATAAGATTCTTGGTCGATGGGATCTTGATCAAAAATTGGGTAGGATGGAAGGGTTTGTTCTTGATCTTCATTTGTTTTAGGACTCATTTCTTCTGATTTAGGATCATCCTCTTGACACGAGGAAGGAGTTTGGATATGCATGAGAGATTCTTGGAATGTTTCAACACATTGGCCTGATGAGAAAGGATTTTGAATGGGACTCTCTATGATAGGATTATATGATGTGATTGGGTCTTGAATTTTTGAAGCATTCAAAGGACTAGCATCATGACTTGGATTAGATTGGATTTGTATTATGGATAGCCTTTGGGAGGTTGCGTTATTGGATAGAGATGTCACATACTGCTCTTGTGTGACTTCAGGGTATGAGGAAATGATGGAAGATATGGAGGCTACTTGAGGTGCAAAGTCTTGATAGGAAGAACCATTGCTAGACATGAGAAGATGACCTTGCTGCATGATAGGTGACACATTGACCATGTTCGATTGATGTCCAAAGGATGACATGTTTGTAAATACACTTGCATTCATTTGGGGAACCCTTGGTGGTGTATTTGAAGATATAGGAGGATATTCACAGACATGTGATGTGACCGAAGGCAAAATTAAATGTGTGATTGTGTGTGACTTTGGTAGTGGTTGACTTGTTTGCACAATTTGTGGTGTTGAGAGTTGTGTTGTTTATTGTATTGGTTGTTGGACTTGCATTGTTGGATGTGTTTGCTGTTGATATTGGTTTCTCATGTTTATTTGTGTGAGAAGAGTTGGTATGTTTGATTTCATAATAAGAGCTCGCACATCAATTGGCTCTAGGTTTGGAATGGGATCTCCAAATTTTTGAAAAATTTTGAACATCTGGGATCTACTCTCTTCACCTTTTTTAACATTTTGTTCCAATATCTCTATTTCTCAAGCTAGTTTCTCTTCAAGTGATGGAGAAATAGGTATGACACTTGTTTGTTCCTAATAAGTTTGATGCACTTTTTGGGACATGTATATGTTGGATTGAGATGATTGATTGTTTGGTTGCAATGACATGGTCCCACGAAAGTTGGGCATTTGGTAAGGGTAATGTTGTCTCCTAGAAGTCTAAGAGCTTGTTTCAACCATTGCACTATATGCCATTTTTTTTTTTTGTGGGGTGGGGGGTGGGGGGCGAGGTGGGAGGGGGTTAAGTTTGGGGATGAAATGCAATTCAACTAAGGGATGAAAGTACAACCTTATTTTTTGGGATTTTGAGAATTTTGAAAATGGACAAATGCAACCTATTTTTTTGAATTTTTTGACAAACTGGATTAAGGAAAGACAAGATGAAACCCTAAAGAATGACAATGCAACTTTGGACTTGGACTAGGGAACACCCTAATTTTGAAGATAATGAAAAATGGAGATAATGATTTAACCCTATGTCTAATGAGGATGAAGACTATGCAAGGACTAAAAATAGGGATTATGACGACTATGAAAGGACTTATGCAAAGATTATGATGACTATGAAAGGAGTTATGTAAAGATTATGATGATTGTGCAAGGACTATATGTGAATATTATGACGACTATGCAAGGAGTAATGCAAATATTATGACGACTATGCAAGGAGTTATGTGAAGGTTATGACGATTGTGCAAGGACTATATGCAAAAACTTATTCAAAGTAAGGACATAAATGAGGACTTATGCAAAGTAAGGACGTAAATAAAGACTATAATGAGGACGATAATGAGGACTATGCAAGGACTTATGAAAAGTAAGGACGTAAATGAGGAATATAATGGGGATGATAATGAGGACTATGCAAGGACTTATGCAAAGTAAGGACGTAAATGAGGAATATAATGGGAACGATAATGAGGACTATGCAAGAACTTATGCAAAGTAAGGATGTAAATGAGGACTATAATGAGGACTATGTGAGGACTTATGAAAAGTAAGGAAGTAAATGAGGACTATAATGAGGACGATAATGAGGACTATGCAAGGACTAAGGACTCTAAGATCACCTATGGTCACAAGTATGCAAAATTTTGGATTTTGTTGGATTGTCAAATGTTTCAAGGTAGACTCTGTTTCAAATAGCTCTATTTGTAGGACAAGTCTGTTGTTTTTCAAATCTAAGAACATTGTTTGAAGATAGGTATAGTTGACTAAACTGTGTTCTAATAAACTTTGAATATTCATAGGTATGCAAGGTAGGTCTGAAATAGCCCAAATACTAACTCAATATTGGTCCGATACAACGATACACATAAAAGAGCATAAGACAATCTTAGGTTGGATATTGGAAACCATTCAAATGAGGCCCTTACAATAAAATACCAAAACAAAATGAATACATAGAGAGTCTGGCAGCACTCGCTCCACTCCATGGCACACACTTGGGCATGCAAGTCTCTCTTACCCCGAAGATCCGAAGATCTTATCACCAATGGATTTTTGTATCATAATGCAACATACATGAAGGGTATCTATGGGGTACGATCCGCACTCCCAGAATCACTGCATGTGGGATTTGGGCTACTAAGTTGGTTCTTATTGTAAATTTTGAGGGATCCTGATCCAACGACGAATTCTCAGAGAAAGCCACTTGAGATGTTAATTGAGCTTATCGATGCAGGAAAGGCCCCCACATATGTCGAATTCACTCAACACTCTAGCCGCCTGAACAGTATATTTATATAGCGGCTTGAAAAACTCACTCGAGAGTACGCTGGGAGAGATGATATCCCCAACGCATCACAATTCGAAGTACCTCTATGGGATGATGAAATCCCCAATCAAAGATACCCCTCACTACTAAAATGAAAAAGTAGGTGTCGTTGTCACCTTTCCCTTTCTCCCAAGACCCCCAAAGCGGGTGGAAAGGTAGTTAATGCAACAGTAAGTCCACCTCAAACACAATAAAAAGTTTGTTTCCTTTAAAAAAGCAAAGTGTGAGTTATTCTATTGATAAGCCTGATTCACGTTCATTTTAAAACCTAAACTTAAGTGTGAGATACGCATGTGCATGTCAATTTTAGAACACCAAACTAAAGTGTGAAAGCATGCATGTCAATTTTAACCAGGTTTATTTTAAGCCCAAAACTGAAGTGTGATAACATGCATGTCCATTTTAACCAGGTTTATTTTAAGCCCAAAACTGAAGTGTGATAACATGAGTGTTTATGATTTAGTAATAATCCGATCTTCTCTATAAATTCGCCACATGCTACAAACAGATAATTAGTAACCCAAGAAAATCCACAGTAAACAGAACTTAAATATGAAATATATGAATGAGTAATGACACCTGAGCGAATGTGTGATACTATATGATCGATTATGTGATATTGACAATGTGAATGCGTAATTCTGACAAAGTGAATGTGTGATACTGACAAAGCGAATGTGTGATACTGACAGAGTGATTGCATGAAAATAACTAAGTGAGTGTGTAAATCAGAGACATACAAAACAAAACAAAAACAATACAAAGTCTAACTCTGATTCGGAACCTGCAAAACAAATTGTGATGCCCTAGCAAGATCTCTCATAATCCATTCTATATTAAGCAAATCATATTTTACTCTATATGAGAGAACTGGGATGTTGTATCTATCAATGGCTGGTTGGTCCTCTAGATCTTGTATCTTCTTTTCTACCTTTAGGATTTGTTGATAACGTCTAGCTTGCCTCCTTTGCTCTTTTGTCCTCCTGGCACCCAAAATCCTGAATTGTACCTTACGTGTCATAAGATGTCATAATTAAAGCATGCAATTAGGGTAAATAATGTTCAGATTTGACGAGTTTAATACAGAACAGAGCACAGATAATGAGGAAAATAAGATAAAAATGCATAAACCAGCCGACGAATGCGTGACAGGATTTGATCGATTGTGTGGTGGGATATGGAAGATTGTGTGATGGGATCCTCACGAATGTGTGACCTAGAGTTATCGATTGTGTGATCCTATCTATGCGATTGCATGATTTTGTAAACGCAATTGCGTGATTGTTGAATCCGTTGTGCAATCCATACAAAACCTGCAAAAAATAAATCGTACGACCTACAAAAAATCACACAGAAAACAGAGAAGGATAATTAGCTATTGTTTCACATCAGGTTCACCAAAATGTGTATGCTAAAATTCATTATTAAATCAATCAGAAATAAAAGGAAATCACGAATCCCTATCTAATCAAATAAATCTAAATAAACCAATGAAAATAATGCAAACCAGCAATAGGAATGTAAAATAAATCAATTCAAACTCCCTATTCAGTGATCGTATGTAGCTTCCATTGTTCTTCTCTTCTTTGTGGTATGATGGTTCTCAGATATTGCGTTGGCAACCTGCAATTGACACAAAGATTTGAAGTTCATGATTATTCATGATTGTGATTCTTCGTGATTGTGATTGTTGGAATATTGAATGCTCAATTCATAGATTTTTGGAGAGGGTTGATTAAGAGGTGGAACAGATTGATTAAGAGGTGGAACTCGGGTGAGCTCACATGTTGATTGATAGTTGAACTACTGATTTGGAGGTGGGACTCAATTGATTGAATAGATAATTGAGTTAACTGATTGAGAAAAAAGTTGATTGAAAGATGAAAAAGAATGATTGGAGGATAATTAATTGATGACAAATAAAGTTTTATTTAGAAAAGGCTAAATAGAAGATAGAAAAAGAATGATTGGAGAGAATTAAAGAAATGATGCAATTAATCAATTAATTGAAAAGATCAATTAAAATAGATGGAATAGTTAGCTGAGATGACTGATTGAAAGCTTTTTGGAAAAAATCAAAGTGGAAGATAGAAATAAAGATTGGAAAGATAATTAATTGAATTAATTAATTTACCATGTGCTTGCACTTTGACTTTGATTTTCAATTTAATCTTTGCATGAGATTTAATTCAAAACATTGAATTTATTTTAAATTCAATTTGTTATTTGAATATATTTAGAACTTGACTTTGGAATTCAAAATGATTTTTGAAATCATGCACATGTATTTGAAATTAGGAGAAATTAGAAGAATTGGAATTTGAATGAATTTAGAGAATTAATGAAATTAAATGAAATTAGAAGACTAAATTAGTTAATTAAATAATTCAAAGAAACTATTTAATTATTTAGAAATTTAATTTAATTAAATAATAAAGATTATTTAAATTAAAGGATTAAAATCATAATTAATTAAATAAATAATATTTAATTAATATTTAGAAAAAAGGTTGAATGATTAATTGATTAGAAATTGAAATTGAGAATGAATTTATTTAAATAATAAATATTATTTAAATCGAAAGATTAATAATCATAATTAATTAAATAATAAATATTTAATTAACATTAGAAAATGGTTTAAATGATTAAATGATGACAGAATTGAAATTGAAATAATTAGTAAGATGACAAAGAAATATGAAACTAGGAGAATAAGATTAATTAACTTGATTAAATAATTAAAGAATTATTTAATCAATTAGAGGAATAAATAGTACCTGATCAATGAGACATTTTTAGTTGTCTATAGAAATAACATTTATTAGTTCATCTAAGGTAAACCAACAAGAAGAGATGTCACCCCGCCATGTGAAACATGTTCATATAGCTGTTGTGTGAAACATGGAGCAATTCCCTCATTTTTCAAATTGATGCTGGAAGGGAACTTTACAAAATTGGTGCGTTGCATATGCCTTTCACAGTAACCAAATACCTTTATATTATTATTTTGTTAATATCTACACTTTTTTACTTTCTCTTGATGGTTTTCCAAAGAATACCACCAACGTTTGTGTCACAGCTCACCAGTATTCTCGATACATATGTGGTTTTGCAAGCACGATTGGGCATCTAATGGGATGTTCTTTTTGCAGACCATAATGTTGTTCAATTTACCAATGGATGGCAATAATTCGTAGTTGATAATGGCCTCAAACATGGAGATTTCATTGTTTTGAAATACATGGCCACCTCTTTTTCAAGCTTATAATCTTTGGTAGAACTGGTTGTGAAAAAAACTACCCTCTCCAAGATGTGCACAAACATTCAACACTTAAGCATAGGCCCACTCCATCTTTTCCACGTGAATCGTTCCATAGAATAGATAACACCACTGATCAACTTCCTACTCCTACCAACATCAACCCTACGAAACATTGCTCTCAAACTCTTTACTCTCTTGGTCAGTATACTCTCCTACAACCATTCTCATAAAAAAAAAAATTAGTACGTTTCTTGTATCCTTCTTGCTTTCAAATTGTATTTTGCAACTAAATGCTCCTTAATTTCATTTCTCCCCTCTGCAACTCAACAACCCCTGGACCTCTCGCTAGCTTTGTTTCAAACAAACCTTACACAGCGATGGTTGTAAAATGATGGAATATTGGTGGGCCTTTTCTCATGGTGAGAGACAACAAATTGTTTTTCTTGTTATGACTTGATATATATAGTGTTTTGTATATTTGACTTGTAATACTATTGTCTTCTTGCAGAAATTTATTAAACATTTTGTACGTGCACTACACCTCCCACATTATCAAGCTCAGCTCACTCTCTACACACAAGATGGTCGTTCTTGTCCTCTCAAATCTATAATTGATAATGGTACACCTGTGTTCTTTGTTGGTTGGAGGCAATTTGTTTATGAAACAAGAATACGAGAAGGTGATACTTGCATATTTGAAAACCTTGGCAAATTCACTATCCACGTACACATTTATCGTTCTCATTTGCCAGGTAATTAGTTGACTTTTCCATGTTTCGGTTTTTCCACGTGTATAAATACAGAAAAACATTACAATTACTAATTGCACATTTTTCCCCTACATACCAAATCTTTCCTTCTGCATGCGGGCTAAAGCAAGCTTAATCAACTACCTTGTGTATCTATATAATGATTTGTTTACCGGTTTCTCTGCTTCAATAACTTTTTTGCACAAGAACAAAAAAAAATATTGCAATATTATTATTTAGTTTTGCATCTTATATAGACTCTACAGTTAGCTCATGTCTAACCAAACCATAGTCTTCAAAAATAATCTCTTTTTTTATACTATTTCGTCTGCTCAGATACATTATGGTAATTATATTAGACATGCCTTTGACCTTGAATTGTTTTGTTGTTTGTACATTTTTTTGGATTATTGTATTGGTGCTCATGATGTTGCCACATAGTTATATGTATAGACATGCTAAACTATGCTATACATTTGTGAAACAACATCTTATGTTTCACTATGTATAATCATCTGCATGTACATATTTATCTGTGTATATTTATATATACATTTATAGGTTCTACCTATCTTGTACGTTGGAAGACTAGAAAAATCTTGCCATCGGCCAAGACAAGAGGACTTGTTGGAAACATGCTGGAAAATGCACCTAGCTGGAAGACTAACACTTTTGAATCTTCCAATGCTATCTACCTTGTGAGTTATATATATTTACACATGTACATATCTAAATATACATATGCAAGTGTGTGTATTATGTGTATACGTATGTATATATATGACTCCCCCAAAAACTACACACGTAGTATGAAAATTAAAAAAAATGCATGTATCGTCAAATTTACAGTACTAGGACTATTCCTCGACTGTGCTCAAATATTTGCCCACAATTAAAAAATACCCTTCGTACAATACTCTTCAATCAGCGGAGGAGGGTGGAGAACCATTGGTAGGGAATTAGGGTTCTACCGATTGAAGAGTTTTCCTCTATACACTTTGTAAAGTTGTGTAAAACTTACTTACTGCAAACCATGATTTCGAAAAAGATTGCTTCTCGACTGGTACAATTGATTGCACTTTGTAGGTTCATTTGCTCAGGTTCTTGTTTTCATTGTCAATCCCATTTCATTCTTTGTCTCTTCCATGTTTGTATTGTTTCTCTTTTGTGTTGCAAGCTTCATATATAAACTTCTCCACATGTTATGCAGCCTAATCATGAACATTCTTCTCACTGTAAGTACACCAGTTTCGAAAAAAAATTATTCTAATCAACTTGGTTTAATTCAACACACTACTCCTACAATTTATTCTTGCTTAATCATCTATTTTCTTCCTTGCAGATAAGGATCAGTATCAACCGCACAATGATACTACTAATAGCTTTCATAGATAGCTTCCAATCAATACTTGCTCATTCCGAAATTAAAAAAAAAAAATAGACTATTTCAGGTTTAAAATATTATCTTCTGGCATCTTTATATTCTAAACTTTTGTTACAAGAACTTCCATTATATACTTGTACTTTTTAACTATTTTCTCTTTCCCTTCTTCCTGTAAAAAACTAACAATTGCAATGTTTTTATTTTGGTATTGCCAGGTTCCAACGTCATTGCAACTCTTTCACAGACATGCTCATTGGCCACATGCTATGCTTCCTACTATTAGCATAATTGCATGGAAGCGACAAAAAAAAGTTACTTTGCATGTTATCATTGCCCACTATGGCCAATATGGAATGCTTATTATTTTATAGTTATTGTAACTTTCAGACATATCATTATGATATGTAAAAAAGGAATACGTGTTGTGTTTTAGTATCACTATGATACGTAAAAAAGGAATGCTTATTATTTTGAACTAATCATAACTTACAAACATATCATTATGATATGAAAAGTTATACTTCACCCATTATCTATTTGCTTCTCCAAATAACAATACTATGCTACATTCATATTAAATTGTTCACTTTCATTACATACTTTAAATATTTCAAAACTTTCAGCTTCCCAACATTTTTTTTTTGTCCTTATCTTTACTTGTCATATTTCCTAAAAAAACAATAAATCAAAGTCATATTAATTTTATGCTTAAGTCCGCCTCTTTTACTTACATTGTTAATCACACTTCCAAACTTCCACTCATAGTCACAATTGCTTTCCTCATCTCATAAGAGAAGCAACCACGCTTCATTTTTAAAAGGAATTTACAAAGTTTACATATAATACTCATTATATTTCATACTTATAATGCTCCATGCTTTTATACCTTCTTTTTACTTATGTTTTTAAACTTTTCACAAAAAGAATTACAATCAAGCTTTCAAAACAATATTTAACTTCCTCTTATTTTAATTTTATTTAAAAAAACCCTATTAATTGACAAACTTAAAAGTTTGGGTTTTCAAATTAATTATACTTGAACATGATACAAATCAAATGATCATAATTGCCTAAATAAAACTCGCTATGTAACCTCCAACTACAAGTCAATCAAGCAAAATGCTTTCCTTGCTCTTCTACAACTTCGTTCCCAAATATATGCATACATGAACCCCTACACTTATCTATAACTATATAAGGAGGCAGTGGGAATGCGAGAAAACTAATGCGCTTCGGGTTGAAAGATACGTTTCAAGACACGACTATAGTTTACTTGGCACTATTCGATGAGAACTATAGTTATTGCTCATGTTCAAACCAAAACAATCCGCTATTGCATACTTCAGATGAAAAGGCAAGATCGAAGGATAAAACAACCCCCCATTAACAATCTACATTAAAAACACTCCTACATTCAACCTTCCAACAAAAAAAAAGTTATTTAAATATAAAAATTAAAACCAAAATATATGACATTTCCACTTGTACCAAGAAAACAAACAACACCTATCACAAAAAAAAACACAAACACAAACAATCACCTTTCATCTACATTTTCTACCATCCCTTTACAAAAAAATTGTAACCTTCCATTACTAAACATAAGCATAAAATATTACCACCACAACAACAACAACAACAAAAATTGTTTCCTCTTCAATAACATTACACATCGATATATGTCATTACTTTTACTTAATACAACAAACCCAATATAAATTTTGTGATTAAAACAAATATACCAAACAAAATTAAAAAAAATTGTCAATACTAGAACAATGAATTCCGCAATACCACCTCCACAAATACCCTGCATATAAAAAACAAAACGCCTCGACTTCCATTGCACGCAAGCCATGCAACCAGGCCTGGAATTTGACAGGCTATATGACCGTTTTTGCACTTTTAGACCGTATATTACAACTAATAAAATTAGTGGACTGTAAGTATCGACACGCTATTTTTTCCACAAACCATATATATGACACTTAAAATTATTAATAAGCCGTAAAATATTATAATAGGTAATATATATTGATATATATTATTCTACAATGTTTATTATAAATATATGAATTTATTTAGAATATTTTAAAATGGTATGATTAAGATATAATTATTTCTAATTTTATATTATTTTTATATGAATTTTTAGTATGTTTTTCTTATATAAATTTAGAAACTTTGTCAATTTAATTTTTAATATTTTTTAAAGATTGTCTTAAATATCAATATAGAAACTTCTAACAATTGAAATGATAAGATATAATCATTTCTAATTTTTTTAAATATTGTAATAAAAAAATCTAAAATGGTTTCTATTTTTATAATAAACAAGATTTTTGGGTTGAATTTAGAAACTTACAAGTAAATTAAGATTTTTTTAGTGCATTACTAATTTATTATTGTTTTTCAAAGTTTTACTTTTTTTTATGGAATTATTTCTTTTCACCTCAATTGAATTTTATTGGAACTTCAATTCTATGAAGCTTAAAGAATTTATATTAAACTATTCACAAATTAAAAAAAAATTGACACTTAACATTTTTTTAAAAACGTAAAATGAAAGACATTAAAATTACTAAACCGTCATAAAAAATTATATGACAGGCAGGGGTGGCTGTCAAATTCCAGGCCTGCATGCAACTGCTAGTTTTGTTTTTTTCACAGTAGTAGATGACCATGCTTTTTAATAGTCATAGCAAACTGAGTTTGAGATAGACAACAAAAACAAATTTGACCACCATGTAAGAAGTAAATCTCAATACTTCAAAACATATGTTTTAAATAAAATTAGATGGTATCAATTTATAACATTTTTGTTTTAGTTTTTAAATTATATTACTGGACAATGTTTTTATCAATATGTCAAAATTATACTCATTTAATAGAGTTTATTAAATCATCTTATTAATGATTTATTATATTATATTTATTTTTTAAATTGTTTTGCGTAACATTTTTTCATCTTCCACTCAATTTTATGAATTGTAAAAACTTTATGTTTATTTATTGAAGTATTCTTGAATGTTTAAACATTTAAAAAAATAGTAAATAATTAAAAAAATTGAGAAAAATTATATTAATTTAATGGATTTTCTAATTTACAAATTGTGTATCTTTGCATTTATTCTTATTTTAAATATTTTTTGAATTTATTATAAAATTGTGAATCAACCTTATTTTTACAAATAGATGTGCAAATAAATATTCACTTAGTATAATTTTTGTAACTCATTTTGATTTTTGTTTGTGAGATCATTTGAAAATTTATATTAATTAAATTCAATAGAAATTTGTGACTCAAAACCTTATATATACATGGTCATGTATTGTCAAATTTTCAAGTTTTATTCACAAGAATCAATTCACAAAATAAGTTTTGTCACAAGGCTCCATGTTTGATAATTATTATCCATTCTTGTTATTTAGTATATGGGCAAATTGATGTCAATTCATTATGGTGTCTTTATTTATAAGAGGATCAAGGTTGTGTGTTTGCAATTTTGAGGCTTTGAGTTGTAAAAGCCATAAAGAACCTCCCTAAATGAATGCTTAAGGGGCTTGTTGACATGTATTTTCTTTCTCATTTATTCAATTGATAAAGTTGTTTTACGGGTACTTTTGTTGGGACCCAATTTTGATTGAAGTTAGATATTGCAAGATTTTTTTGTGAAAAAAATTATCGTCAAAATTAATCAATCTATCTAACAATGTTCAACATAGAGCTCTATAGCTATTAAAGAGGTAGCCAATTTGGTTGATACAACACTCTTCACCAAGATACCCTTTGTGATTCCATACAACCTCATTTGAAATTAAGAATGTCCAAACAATATAAAGTGTGATCAATTCACACTACGTTTGTTAACTACTTTTTCTAGGCTTATATATTGATTGATATCTTCTTCAAATGGAAGCTATATGGCATTCCAAGGTAAATTTGCTCAAAATATATGAGTGTTTAGAAGCTTCTTCATTATAAACTGCATGTTAGCGAGGGCATGTTCTAACCATTAGCCTTATCGATCGCCTCATTTATAGTAAACTTGAATACATAAAATATATCTCGTACGATTACATAACTACTATATTTGTTTGGATGACTGCAAATAATGATCTACTTGTTATTTTTGGTCAAAAACTTCATTGAAAATAAGTGCATTTGGGACAAAACTTACCTAACAATGCGGTGGCTTTGAATAGATAATCATGAATCATGCTTCAAAAAAATATTATTGCTATGTTTAATGATTCTCCATCTTTTTAGAGGCTTTATCGTAACATCTTTCTTTAGTTGTTAAAATTGTCTTTACTCACAAGATTATCTAAAGAGCAACTAAGCATTGACCCATCAAGTTAAGAAAAACAGAGATTAAATCAACATGCTAGAATATAACCAAGGACTTTCCAATGTTAGAGAATATCACCTCTAATAATATTACCTTTCTTGCATGGGAGTTGTGTTATGCTTACAAATGAAGGTCAATTAAACTAGGCTAACTATTAGTAAATCTAAAGTGAGCAATTAAACTAGGCTAACTATTAGTACATCTAAAGTGAGCAATTAAACTAGGCTAACTATTCATTTTGTTTTTAAAAAAATGATATTTATGTGTCTTAATCAATGAACTTGAAGGTACCATGTATGATTTTCTATTTTTTTTAGCTTTTTTCAATTTTTAAAAAGGTGTTCACCGTTCACATGCAACTTACTCATGTCGACATTGTAATACAACTACAACAAGAATAGTATAGTGCTAAATATTGCATAAATTGATTTACAGTAACCTTCATAAATTTACATGCTTGTAAACTAATGTGAGTTAAAATTCACATACTATAACAAAAAAATACAAATCATGTAAATACATGACATTTTTTAGAACAAAAACAAAGCTATATCACTTTTCCTTAATACCATGCTAATTTTGCTAAACTCCATAGCTATTTTGGTTGTGTATGCTTAGTCAACATGTTATTTCATAAGAATGTATCTATATACAAAGCTCCATTTTAACCTTAGTTTTTATAAAGATTTCAATTGCCCCAACCCTACCTCATCCTAGCTCCAAGTAACCATCACACTTTTAAAAATAATAATAATATAGAAAAAAGTTCAGAGGTTGTTTGTTGGTGTGAATAAGATTTTGTATGTAGTAAAGGTGGTGTACCTAACAAGTTCCTAGTGGGGATTTATTCACATGAGTTAAGTTTACTTTAAGTCCTAGGTGTCATTCTAGAAGTCTTAGTTGTCTAGATAAAATCTTATCATATCAATATTTAGGACTTTTATTTAATTCTAGTTACCTAGGTCATTTAATAATTTGTTTGAGGTAGTTGTCTAATAATTTAGGATTAAACACACGTCACAATCCTATCCAATCTTATGCCCCAACCTTATTTTTATAAGGAAGGTCATCTCGTTGTACATTTTATAATCAATCTATCTATCTTACATTGTTGAAGCAAGTTATTCTTGCCATTTTCTCTATTGTCAAAGATATTTTGGTCTAGCAACTAATCCTAGGTGTGTTGAGGAGTCACTATTAACTCCTATGTGGTATCAAAGCTCCAGTTTTGAAGATTCCTTCTTAGATTTGAGGGACATAATCAAGCTTGAAGAATTTGTTGGCTGCATTTTGGGGTTTCAAGGGCCTCGTGATTGAATCCAAGGCATCAATGAAAGTTAGAATTAGCTTTTGTTTCATCAAATTTTGACATATTGGGCTAAATCTACAAGGGTTTCAAGTTTGCTAAATTCAAGAAGTTGTTGATTTTTTGGAGCACTTTGGGCCCAAACCGACCTCACCATTACATTCAAAAGGCAAATTAGATGAATTTTGATTGTAAATTCATCCATTTTTTATTTTATTTTTAAAAAAAATTGGCTAGGCAAACAATACAGCCCCCTGAATGTGCAAGGTATGGACATACTTTTTTTGGGGAAAAAAAGTACTTTATTTTTTTTTATCGGTCATAATTTTTTATTTGTACAGGTCACTTTATTTATCAAAAGAAAAATTAACAATGACAAAGTTTGAATCAAGAAATAAATTTTATATTACAACGTTTACAACAAATGTAGAGTCTTCACAATGGGGGATGCTTGGTCAATGTGTACAACATATGGTCAACTCTTTTTGTGGGTGGCATGTTTTATGTTGGCATGTTTTGTTTTGTTTTTGTGCTTTGTGCTTCGTGCTTCTCATCCTTACCTTAGTACCTAAACCGCCTACCATTCCCACCACTCCCTTGCAACACAAACACCCAACCTCTACCAGCCCCCTACCCATCAACCACCAATCATCAACAGTGGTCTTTTTTTTTTTTTCTGGCCCAACTATAGCCTATAGGAGTCATATGGTAACACCCTAGGGACCTATATTTTGCCCAAAGACCCTAAAATAGGATTTTTTAATAAAAAGATATTGCTAGAAAGTTGGTTTTATGAATTTTCCAATGGTGTAGATCAATTTTTAGAATTTTGTTGTTTGAGTATAGCACTTGTTGATTACAATTAGATCTTATTTTTTAATTTATGGGCTCGTAACCTTTTACCACGATTTTCAATTTTTGTGATTCTTATAACATTGTAAAAGTATTGATGAGCTCTTTCCAATCATCCATGCACTTTTTCATGTTTTTGTTCTAAATATATTGTTGTTTCAGTTCTTGTCTAATACAACTGGAGGATTACTTGGATCTTTTTGGCAATTGGGGAAGTGTTCTTCAAATAAATCTACAATTATATTTTAGGAATTAGTCGCCCATGCAAACTTTGGACCAAGATTTGGAAGATTTTTTAAGATCTATGTAACCGTCCATTCCTAGATGACCCTGCATCATGTTGCCTCATTTCGCTCAATGATGCTAACAATCTTCCCTTGGATGATGATACCTTAGAGGAGTTTGAATATGATGCAGAACTTGAATGTCTTGATGATCAAGAGACTTCTCTTGGAACTAATACTTCTCCAATTGAGATCACGCATTCATCTTCTATTGTTGATTCATTGAGAACGTATAGCGAGTAATTGCAACGGGTATCTAATTGTCTTCTTGATTGGGATTCTTATCTATCATGCATTGCTTCTTTATTTGTGTAGTCTCACACTTTAGATTTAGAGGACCAATTTGAGGCTTTATCTCTCTTATTTGATGAAAGTCATGGAACAAATGTTCATCATTTCCATCTCTCTTTGAAATTAGTTCAATATCAATTTCCATTTGTTCCTTGTTTGTCACCTTTTATTGTGATTGGGCATGTATCCAATTGAATTGTGGCATCGTCATCTACCAAGGGCTTGGCAACACATAAGCAATTTACAAAGACTTTGTCCTACATTTGAATTCTTCTTCCTATCAATTACTCTCTGAAATGTGAAGTATTCCTAGATTATGTACTTGACTCATCTTCTTCCCAAGGGGAGAAATGTTAGTTATAAGAATTGGACTATGTTTTGTCTTCAAGCACTAACTACTTCTACGAGATATTATACATTGTAGAGGGCTATATAGTTTCTCTCTTTCACTCTTTTGGGGAAATTAATGGATTGTATTTTAATGATGAATGTAACTTGTGGGATATATCATTAAGTCTTCCACACACCATCATTGTTTGTGAGAGGAGTTTTGTCCGAATGGGTTTTCTCATTTTCTTTCTTTGTGAAAGATTGCATTGTAAATGGGTACCTCGCATGGTTTTGTAGTCAAAACTCATGATAATCTTGCATTTTGCATAATAATTTCCTTCTTCCTAAGTTGCACTTAAGGGGGGAGAGTTGGTATGAATAAGGTTGCACCTAGTAAAGATGATGTACCTAGTGAGTTCCTGATGGGGATTTATTTGTGTGAATTACGTTTACATACATCCTAGGTGTCATTCTAGAAGTCTTAGTTGTCTAGATAGGATCTTATCTTTATAACTTTTATTTTATTCCAGTTACATAGGTCATCAATTATTTGATTGAGGTGGTTGTCTCATAACATCATAAGATTAAGACACAAGTCACAATCCTACATAATCCTATGTCTCAACCTTGTCTTTATAAGCAAGACCATCTCATTGTACATTTTATATTCAATCGATCAATCTTGCATTGTTAAACCAAGCCATTCTTACCATTTTCTCTCTTGTGGAAGATAGTTTGATCTAACAAATAATCATGAGGGTGTTGAGGATCACCATTAACTCCTACAATGTTAAGACAACTACTTGCCACTTTTTCTAATGTTAGCAATTAGCAAGTAGAGGGCAACCCACTTCCTTTTTCTTTTTATGTCTAAATATGCCAGCAGGTATAATTGATAAACCATTCATATCATCCCTCGTCATAATCGTTTTGTAATTCACATCCAATGGGACAGCGTAAACACTCTATGAGGTGTCTTACTCAAATGACATTAAAGTAGAGTTTCAATATCCTAAACAAATGAATCCATGCCTTTGTTACACAAAGATATTGAGAGGGGGTGAATGAGTATATCCAAAATCTTTACTTCAAATCCAATTTGTCATTAACAACATTTCTAGATATTACTTTAACAATAAAGCAACTATCCAGATGATAGATATAAACACACATCCATACAAGAGAGCACTAGATATACGTGAAAACCCAAAAGAGAAAATCCACAGCAAGAATAGCTGTTTGGATCAACTATCCAAATCCAGCCTCACAGAGGAAAATGAAAGTTACAAATATTTATGAGCACCAACCCACCAGAGACACCTAACTGAGAACCAACTCAAATACAACAAGATATAAATTATGTGGACCTCCCAAACTCAGACTGTACCATCAGCTACATCTGATTTGCTACAAAACACTTAGTGTGTATAGGATATGCAACTTGATTTGCACACCTTAATTCCTCTCTCCTAATTGAATAAACAGCTTACTCAACCCTTTTGTGACACTCACTTATTAGACACCCTAGGAATGAACCTAGATCAATAATATATAGCCAAACCAAGCTGCACCCCAAAATCCGTTCACAATCTAATCTGACATTCTCAGGTTATTACAGCTCAGAAATTCTCCAAGGTTCATCCAAAGTGAGCTCTAACCAAATCCAGTATAATATCTAGATTCTAGCTCAATGAAAGTTGATCTGGGGCAAACAGGAAAAGTTAAGACTAGGAGCAAACTATTTATATGACGTGCCCATGAACAGAGACCTACGTAGAGAAATTTACTGAAATATTTTGAAATATCCTTAAATGATTTGCATGGAATCTCTTCCATCTACCTCAATCCAAGGTTTTAAAAAAGCTGGCAGCCAATGTAGGACCCAAAAGTTGCATCCATGGCCTTTCACTGCACGGGACAATAGAAACAAATCCGCCAAACCTGCAATACCATTTACAAATGCAGGACAATAGCAACAGAGGAATAAAGATGAGAGAACTGGAAATGTCAATTCCTTCACAAATAGAAGTGACTAATGACCCAGAAACGTCATGTGACAGGTGGAAGCAGAGAAGCTATGATGAGAGACGCAGGAGGTTTTTACTGACACATTGAATTGAATTAAGTTTTTTTTGTCAACTTATCTCTCTTTTTTTCCTTCGATTTTACAAATGGAAAATGAAAAAGCTTACCCAAGAAATTGCTTTAAGTTAGAAAATAAGATAAAAATAAAAAATTGCTAAAAGCATGAACGTTTAGGGAAACTGTTAAATTTTCACCGATGCACAATTTTCAAAGCAAGAAAATAGACATTCGTGAAGATGCTACTAAAAGAGATTTTATGTGTTATCAAGCCTTCCACCTCCAGGCAAAAACATTTGATCATACAACTCTACTGTAAAACTTCCAAATGTTAAGTCAATCAAAGAAAATTCTATGCACTATGGGTTACCCTTCAGGAAGCCACCCGAAATGTCTGCCAATAACTTTCGAAAGTTCCTCTCCATCCAATACCTCGATGACTTATTTGACAGCAAGTTCAATACAATGAATCCTTAAATCACTAAATTCTTGGCCGCCAAACTTTCCTAGGTAACACATAAATCTGCCAATTGATGACAATGTTTTTTGCTTTTAGCAGATTTAGAACGCTAAAAAAAACTTTTCCTATCTTCCGCAGCATGCTGAATTGGTGATAAGATAAGGCCCAGGAAGACCAATATTAGATGATGTATGATTACAAAACCATTTGACAAAACTGAAATCAGCAACATCAACAATATTGCCTTTACCATGTTAGTCCTGACTGCCAATTAAACATCTGTGCTTTATAAAAACCAATTCTAGATCCCAAGGCCATACAAGAATATCTAATTCCTGCCTCAAACAATCTGAAATACCTTCTCATATTACAAGGATTAACAATTGTCCAAATCAAGTAACCTGAGAATCTAATGAATGACTTATGTAACAACAAAAAAGTGGAAGAGCCAAAAACCAGTCTAGTCTCAAAGACCCATTGAGCTCTAAAGATTCAACAATCTCTCCAAAAATCTCTATCTGCACGGAGTTATCTTTATGTATAAACATATCAAGAGATATTCTAACAAATCTGTCCCCAAAACCCGACCTTTGCAAAGTCTATCAAGACCATGCAGACATTTTGTCTGGAGGTATCCATCCTCCTGACTTGTTATCAAATTATTCAAAATATATCTAACTTCCACAAACCCAATCCGAGTAGATAAAACTAGTGAAGAAGGTGACATTACAATTACTTAAAAATTTAAGAAAAACTTTACCAACCATTGTTCCTCCCAATTGGATGTTATGAAGTCTCGCCTATTGCAATGCTACTTGGAAGGAGGTAAATAATTGTCTAGGCTCTCACAGAACTGCTGTAGACCATCCCTCCTGCACTAAGGATTAAAATACAAACACACGACTGTTTATCTATTAGAAATTCATAATAAAATCAATAGTTAGCCATGGTTATGAAATGCATAAGGAATTCTGATAGATCTATCAGAACTAGAAGCCATATAATGTTTGACCATCAACAACAAAGACCTTACGATTCATTGTGGTTCTCTAAAGCAAACTTGGCATTAATTTGAAAAAGTAACTAAATTATATTTGACCATGTTTTATAATATAGAAAAATGAACTGTACAATCATCTCTAGCAGAGCATCTCAATGATAGGAGATATTTACTGCAGAAAACTTTAACAATTTAGCCAGGTTGGTTAGCATATTATCTCAATGTTTGAGCCTAGACATGCATGCATAAACATCTTCTACTGAGTTTGTCAACTACTGAAATTTTTCTGATTACAAAGAGCCTTAACAATGGCCAGAAAAAAAAGTTATAAAGGGTCTAAACGATAGAAGATCTTCTAACCAGAATAATTTTAACCATGTTCAAGGCCTCACCGTCTCCAGATATGTACCATATAAACATCTTTCACAAAATTTCTCTATTATTGAAGAGCTTCCAATCAAAAAGGACTGTAATAAAGGTCATGTTAGCTAGCAGAGTATTTCAACAACTGGCCCAAACAAGTTTAAGAAATCCTTTGGAGTGTCTTCGGTGATCACAAATCTCAATTGGCAAATAAGTTATGGATCTAAATTCCAAGGTACCCTAAAAATTAAAGAAGACATGGGTTTACAACATTTGAGGCCATGAAGAATTGTCATTGCCGAATATCTTTCTTATAAGGATCCAAACAAAGTACATTTCATGCTCAAAATTTGTATGAAATAATAAAATCCTATACCCTTGAAATGAAGAAGATTACCAAACAAATTCAGTGCATCATGAAAAGGATTGCCTGAAAGGAGACATGAATTATCACACTCTCAAGGAAAAATTGTAGTAAAAGCTAGTAGTAGTATAAAATATAGGAAAACAAAGCTCCTACATTTTGATAACAGAAAACACCATAGAAAACAATTTCATTTAACCATGGAACCAAAAACACATGGTTAACCCAGATGTAGATTCATTAAAAGCTTCGTTTGTCCTAATCTTAAAGCATTTTGTGCTCTATGAAAAAAATGTATAGCTATAGATGAGTTTAAAGTATTTCCCATTAAAAAAGCACATTATTTAATACATTTTTTTATTTGTTTGCATGAATGACAAAATGGACTTGTAAGTTATACCTACAAGGTTATCTTGCAGATCTTAAAAGATTGCATTGCATCGTCCTTAAGGTAATGTCCTGCCTATCAGAAAGGCATTAAACCAGCTTCAGCTCACATGAATGAAGAGTTATATATTATTAGTATTGTAACTGCTGTTTAATTGATGGGTTCCCACTACTCATCAGTTTTTTCCTATTTTGTAGCTGTTCGTAGTTATTAAGTTGTGACTGTCAGAAATGACAGTTCCTTTGTTTGGTCTTTCGTGGCTCCTTGTTATGGAGTTTTTTTTGGTGTTGTTTTGTGGGGAAAGCAAAGAAGAGATTTCAGTGCTGTAGCCAGTTACTCTCTGTGAGAGTTTTTCTACAATACAGTAAATTGGTTTTCATTTAATAAAAAATGATCAGTCCATAGTGGACTACATTCTTTGATCTTGGCACATATATTCTGATTCTATGATTTTGGGTTTTATTTTAGTGGACATGTATATATACTATTTTTATTTTCAGAAAACTATGACTTCTTTTTATTTTCTAGAAAATAGGTATATCATGGAGATTAATGAGAACTGGTCAGTGTTACCGAGACTTGCATGTAGAGAACAGAAGTTCAATCTGCATCAATTAGCAACTAACTGAACTCACATATTATATTGCTTGAAAACTCAAAGAATACTGAAAAAATATATTTATTGCTAACCATCAAGAAGAAACAATGCATGGTTCACAAAACCATCATAACTTTGTATCACTGATAGAAAGAAGCTTTTCATACATGGATACTGCTAAGGGGAGGGAAATTAAAACAAGCACAAAATTATTATAATTTTATTATACTGAACTATCATTCTTTACAACTGGAATAAGGATCATGAATATTAATATAAACCAGAAATGGTGAAAAGCCCAAGGGCGTTGCTCAATCTGAGTATAAGGAAGGAAGAGTATAGAGTTAAGAGGCCAATCCCTAACAACTTGCTTAGGCGCATGTCATTCAATGGCAACACAAACAAGGCCCACACAAGCCCAATCATAAGAAAACCTAAGGTGTAAAACAAACTGGTGTCTTTTGGAACTATATAAGCAGCAGGATGTGCAGACCAGGCTCCCAGCAACAAAGAAACTCCTAATCCAGCTAGTGTATTAAACATGGGACCTGCATAGCATCCTGACAAAGCAATTTGCACTCCATCACCTCCATTCATCGCCAAAGAAATATTAGACATCAAATCACCCATAGAATTACCCCAGGCCAACACAGTCAAGCCTAGGATTGATGGATTTATCTCAAAAATAACACCTAAGGAAACTAATAAAGCCACCAGTTCATTTGCAATAATGTAAAACCACACTATGCTCATAATAAAACCTCCTGCAACCCAGGGAAACATGTATCTACGAGGAGGGTGATCTGGATTTGTTTTAAAATATGCTAAGGTTCCAAATACAGCACCTGAAAGTACTCCAGCAGCATATGCTACTTTACCAATACCAAAGGGCTTGCTTTCTTGTGTATTCCACAAAACAGACAACAGAATTGGTGCAAGCATCACACTTACAACTGCAACACTTTTTGACCAGCGATCATCTTCAACAATAGGTATGGTTAGTTGCCTCGGCAATGTCAATGGCCAATTCACAAGACACGTGAAAAAGTGGAACAATGAACGCCTTGATTTATTATTTTCACCATCCTCACTCCAACCCCATAAAGGCCTGGTATCCTCTACTGTTTTTGCCATTGTCTGGTTTGAGTAAATTGCAACATTTGAGGCCCACATCCACTGAGGCAACGAAGTCTCAAAACGGGCAAGATCAGCAGTCAAACCTGTAGTTGACTCTAAATCCAAGAGAGGACTATACATGGAATCATCTTCATCTTCGCCGCTAATAGAAAAATTACTTCCAAAAACAGGATGCATAGGTGTCATTGACTTCCTCTTTAATTTTTGGGCTTGCTTCTTTAAACATTCATTTGCCGCAACAGTACATGCATACATAATATAGATTGACAGGAATGCTATTGATCCCCACAAGTTAACTTTTCCCATTATTAGAATCAGACAAAGAGAAGTAAGTGTGAAGAGAAAGAAACACACATCGCGCACAAAGCACCTGCGATCAATCCGTGCATCTGAACCTGCAACAAGCAAAGCAACTGATCCAGCCACAACGCAGGTAACAAAAACTGCACCTCCCAAAACACTATTAAGTCCTACTTCACCAGCACCAGCTCCGACAAAAGCAGCAATACTTGCAAACACATCAGGGGCTCCATTCCCAAGAGGAAGAAGAGTCACTCCAGCAACTGTTGGTGGTAGTTTCAATAGTTTAGACAACTTCTCTAAAGAACAACAAAAGTAATCTGCTGCTGTGTTGCCTAGCATATAGAATAGTGCCACCAACCAAAAACCTAAGACAGCATAACCAAACAGTGGCCAGTTCTCGCATGTGCAATAGAAGAATGTTATGTACTCAATGACTCCTCCAGAAGTGCAATGTTTGTGGGCTTTGATAAATTCACACCGACTCGTAAACCCTATGTGTTGTTCCAATCCAGCACAGGAAGAGAAGGTTTCAACAGTATCCAATTCACCGCCTCCTCCAAGGTCTGCTTTCGTTGAGTTTTCTACGAGTGTTCTCCTGAAACTCTGAAACTTTCCTGAGAGATTCCGAATGAGAATTCCCGAAATATTACCATTCGCTGCCGATTGATTTTCAGTCTGCGTTCTTGAGAATTGCTGATCTCTTCCTGAAATTGCTCCGCCAGCTTCAGCCAAAGTTACATTTTCTGTACCGATCACCCAATTGTCTGACCCCTTTAACAGAATTTCAGATTCAAACTTTTCCAAACTCCACCGATAAGAGGTTCTAGAAGAATGCCCCCTGAGGTACAGTGGGGATTTCAAAATATTTACACGATCCGACAGAAAAACAAGCAACAGCACAACAAACCCCAAGTTGAACAATATACGGAACTGGCTGCCCATTTTGCCCAACCCGGATTTTCCCATTTTATCAATTCAAGAAAACAACCTTTAATTCGCAACCCCTCAACCGGTATTCATTCCAATTCAAGGGCAATTTTTCCTAAACCTGCTCTGCAAAATTAGGGTTACTACTAACAATATAAATGTAATGGATTGTTTTGCAGTGCCCCGAAACCCGTAACTCACTGTTATTATCGGGCAAGCCAAGATATGGGTATTACAAAACACCAAAGTATATGGTGACAAACTTCAGAGCTGCCTTCCCGGATCTCAGTTTTCCAAAACCCTTAATTGCGAAGCAATCAAATATATGATAATTGAAAGGGCTAAGTCAGCATACGCTGAACGTGGGCAATGCCAAAATTGAAAAACTAACAAAAAGGGTACTCAATTTTACCTTCCAGTAGCTGAGCATGGTATTGTATGGCGTTGCGCAGATATCCATAGAACCCCATCGCCCAAAACAAAGCAATCTAGTCTTATTTTCGTCCATTCTTCTGTCATTTATCAGAAATGAATGTCCACAATTTCATTCTATGAAGGAAAGAGCGATGAAATTCCCGCTCGTTTACTCCACGTACGCACCTGCCACGAAGTCAGATTGGAAATTTTCACAATAATTAAAAATACAAATAAAAAACATATGTAAGTGCACCTTAGCCATCTTCAATTGGACGAGTCTTTGTTAGATGAATGAATGAAGGGATTTTAATAACGTCTACGAGATCAAGTGATCACAGGGATCAAGAGCTCTAAAAACAACAATAATTTAGGTTTCTCTTCGTATCAACTCTTTGTTGGAAATGTGCCTCGAATTAACTTGATTTGTGCTCGGGCTGATTGGAATAACCTACCCTGATGAAACCGCTGAAGAACATGATGTATCCTTCTTCATCGGGTTTCGGAGAAGCAATGTTCATGTTAAGTCAATGGGCCAATGGAACCTCCTTCTTGTTGATCGGCTATCAGGTGAGCTTGGTTAGCGTTACATCGATGACCCGATGAAGTCGCCTTTGGCGATCGGGATGTAATCGGCTATCGAAGGAGTTTGTTGAATGTTATGTTGATTACCCAATGGATCTGCTTTGGTTGACTTCGGTGTTATCGGGGATCGGGGTAGCCAATTCGGGTGTGTTTCTGATGACCCGATGAAACCGACTAAGTGTTATCGATGATCGGGATGACATGGTTGGTTGCTACACCGATACCCGATGAGTCCGCCTTCATTGGTATCGGGGATCGGGGTAGCCAGTTTGATTGTCTTGTCGATGACCCGATGGAGTCGCCTTCGGCGATTGGGGTATCATCGAAGATCGGGGAGAACTTGTTGGGTGCTACGTCGATGGACCGATGGACCCATCTTCTTGGTCATCGGAGATCGGGGTAACTTGGAAGCGGTCTCACCAATGATTTGATGCTATGTCGATGAGTTGGGTGGGCCATGGGCTCAAACCGGTTAGAGGTAAAAGAGTAACCGCGTGGACACTTGAAGATTGTGTACTCGTGTATTTGAAGGCCAATTGATTTCTGTGCCGGACGAATGTGGGATAATGGACAAGTCGTGTATACAGGACGATTGATGGTTAGACTTCCTGGTCGTTGGAGCAACTAACTGTTGTGTGAACTACAATCGATAGATGTAATCAGAGTAGCTAGAGGAAACCGAAACGCAATGTTGGTTAGGTGGATGGATGTTACTGAGTGATAGACCGTTAGACTCCATAACGGTTATGCTTAACCGATACATTGTAATCAATGGCTGATATATATGTTGCCAGAGATGTAACCAAAAGTGTGATAGAGGTTACTGTGTGACGTATGGTGTGGAGTCCTGTATGTTGGAAGCTTAAGTGTTCTTCATAGGTGATGATTGTGATCTGAACATAGATTCTGAGAGCAAATGCTTGTGAAGAGGATCTGTAACTTTATTGTAACCTTTTTGTTAACTGTGAATAAAGTGATCTCTCTTTGGTGGTGGGTTTTTTACCTGTAAGGGTTTTCCCACGTAAATCTGGTGTTAACTCTTTGTTGTGTTTTCTGTGTGATTAGTTTTTCATTAGTCTATGTATATCTTAATGTTCTCCAAAAGAATTTAATGACATACTTGCTTGATTCCCCTTAGAATTAGTGTTAGGAGAGTGTTTTCCGCACTGTGCTTTCCTTACACTCTTTTATTACAAATCTTGACTAAGAAAATCTTAGTTTTGTGAAGCCTTGCTTCTTCAAACAACTTGTTCAAATTGTCCACCTTCATATTGTTTTCAAACTGCTTACGAATATCCTCATAAGCCACAAACTCCATGATGAAGTGTCATTCGGTTTCAATTGCTCCTTTACCACAAAAGATGCAAGATCTTTCTTCTCACTCTTCTTTGGGAGTTATCCATCTACCTGTTTCACATCAAAGATGATGCAACCCGGTCCTCAACTAAGTCATTAAGATTCTAGCCTTTCCCTTAATTTTAGCCCTTAAATAAGTCTTTTCATCGTACCCACATGGGATTGAATTCTTTAACATAGTATGTCTTATTTTGACCATTTTGTTTTGTTTGCATGGCAGAGCTAAATTTTTCAAGCACCTAATTTTTTATCTCCTCATTATAATCAGGGCAATCTTGCCAGTGAATGTCCCATTTGTTCATCCACTTGTCATTTTGTTTTCTCCATGTCGTCCTCCCACATTTTAACTCCTCCATAGTAACCATTTTGGGTCATCATCGTTCATCCTTGTTTTCAACCTTTTTTAAGTAACTTAACAAATGGACTATTGAAGCAACCTGCATCAGGAACTGTATACGGTGAAAAGTGGAAACAACAATATTGAAAAACTAAATGAATTCAACCACAAAACCCTAGCCTAACAACAACAAAGATCCACCATAACATACCAAGATTACCTAAGACAATGCAAATCAAATGAAATCACAAAGATTATACCATCACATATCTAATAGGGTTTGGATCTCCATTCTTCCTATCTCCATTGATCTTGCTTGATATATTTGCTCTCAGATTTTATATGCACAAGAGCTCAACAAATAACGGAAATGTGGTTGCAAGTAGGCTTGATCGCATATGAAAGTTCAAAAGCGTAGTTGGGTAGTCAATTGATCAGGATGCATGGGGTTGATAATGAAGGAAGCATCCCCTTATATAGAAGACACTTAAAAGAAATGGAGTGATAAGATTGAGAGGTGTAAAAGATAAATGGTCGACTATGATTAGAGGGTAGGTAGAGAAAATAAGAAAATAATAAGAGGGTAGGTAGTGTAGGAATTAAGAGACGAATGACATGTGTCATGGGTAGAAAAGGTTAATGAATTAATTAAATAAATAAAGATTCATTTAATTAATAGAAGAAGTGGGATAATTAAATAAATAAGATATTTATTTAATTTAGGAAAAAGATTATTTAAATAAATAAATGTATTTATTTAAATGATAAATAAGGCTAGAAGAGGGTAAATGAATTAATTAAATAAATAAAGATTTATTTAATTAATAGAAGAATTAGGCTCAAATAATTATTTAATTAGACAGGACAATTTTAGGTGTCTACATTTTGCCCCTCTTTGAGACAATGCAGCTTGTCGCGTTATTTCAAAGAAGATAATATGAATTGATGCAAAGTTGCCCCAAGATGGGAATGATATGCCCCCTCGAGAGATTAGATGAAAATGTCTAGAAAGATCGCAAACAATCTCTCGATAATAAAAAAAGGCTAGAATAGACTGATCGGATAGAGTGACAGAGTCACGAGATAAAGAAGACTGACTTGGGAGACTAAGACTAGGGCTAGGGCTAGGGTAGTCTATAAAATAGACCACGAGGGGAATACATCCTCATTGTCATCCACACATCCAAGAGATCAGATTGCAGAGAGAGAATAGAGCAGCAACAGTCAGCAGCGATGGCATTGGTGCATAGATTCGATCACATTCATCGATTTCAGAGGGCAGTCGATGCAGGAGAGCCGATGAATACCACAAAACCTCTTTGTACTTTGTCGCATTAATTGTTGTCATTCATGCATCTTAGGTAGTGCAATAAATGTGCTTTTAGGAAATGTCAAAAAACGTCGAGGCGTGTCTGCGTTGGTGCCAGGCGCGTCTAGGTTAGCTAGGCATGTCTATGTTTGTGCCAAGTGCGTCTGTGCCGAAAAAAGCGTATGTGCAAAATGCGAGCGTGTTTGCGTTGTGCAGGCGTGTTTGTGCAATATGTAAGCGCGTTTATGTCATGAAGGTGCATTTGTGTCAAAAATGTGCATTTATGTCTTCTAGGGCAAATCGGCAGTTCTGTGATGAAAATACGCTATTGATTGGATAAGCTGTTGAGAGGATACATTCAAGCAGGTCCTCTAGAGAAGACTAGGGTAGCAGATCGAGGCACTTTGTGATGAACAGTGAGTACCAAGACAGAGTACTTTGTGATGAACAGGGAGTACTAATATGAGCAGCACTTTGTGATGAACAGGGAGTGCAAATATGAGCAGCACTTTGTGATGAACAGGGAGTGCAAAATATGAGCAGCACTTTGTGATGAACAGTGAGTGCAAAAACACGTAGTACTTTGTGATGAACAGGGAGTACCACTAGGATAAAATAGCAACACTTTGTGATGAACAGTGAGTGTCACTAGAATAGAAGCAACACTTTGTGATGAACAGTGAGTGTCACTTGGATAGAGTATCATATGATAAATATAAGCACTTAGGATAATAAACAGCATTTTGTGATGAACAGTGAATCCTACTTTGATTGACATGATTGATTTGCTTGATTGCAGGAGTACTTGCCTATGCTGGAGTCACGAGAGAGATTCTCGTCGACTCAGAGGTTACGACCGGAGCTGACATTTGAGGACCGAACTGCCATTGAGGTTATGGGTTTGAGATTTATTTTGTATGTGCCTGAGTTTCGGGCGAACATGGGTTTGCTATCTGCATTTTCTTAGAGATGGCACTCTGAGACATGCACATTCCATTTGCTGATGGGTGAGATGACAGTCACCTTAGAGGATGTGTACAAGATTCTGAGGATATCGATTGATAGGGAGTTGATACCCTATGATCGAGATGGAGACAGGGAGGCATTGAGACGAGTGTTCTGGGATCCAGGATTGGAGATGAGGGCAGGACATGTCGCCTGGGACACCATGACAGTGACAAGAATGGCGCTACCAGCAGTGCTAGGAGGAGTGATCAGTGGGTTCCTGTGTCCAGATAGGGTGACACGAGGGTTGGCTGTGGGCTGGGGGAGCACCTTGGAGACACTGGTGACACAGCATACCAGATATGCCTGGGGACCATGCGTGCTGGCACATTTGTACTATGAGCTCCATCAGTTTGTATACCATGGATCCGTAGGATTGGGCTGCGGAGTTACATTGCTACAGGTGTGGGCGTATGAGAATCTGCCATGACACGACCGATACATTTCAGAGGCAAGGGTCATGGATGCAGATTTGTGCACTTGTATAATATGATTACATCACAACCACAGATTGGCAGGTTGGAGCACTGGCGCAGGGTCATTGATGAGATTGACATTGTGATATGGAGGTCGTACCGAGAGTGTGAGCAGTGGGAGGATGACGCAACGGAGCTACCCTATACATTCAGGAGTAGATATCTGATTGGGCAGATGCCCTATGTACTGGAGAGGCAGTTGGCAGATAGGGTATGCAGGGAGTTTGGTAGGATCCAACAGATGCCACGGGGTTTCGGTATGTATGCGCAGACAGTGAGACACCAGGCACACTTTGGGCCACTGTTATCATATGATCAGGCCATGGTGCAGCTGGTGGAAATGGCTCCCTTGCCATGGGATATGTGACCTGAGATCGAGGATGCAGGGATGGATGCAGAGTATACTACATATTGGGCAGAGCATCCATTTCCACGCCTGACAGATCCAGGAGAGCTGATAGATGGAGATGGCAGAGAGGATGAGGATGATGATGGAGATGGTGGGGGTAGAGGTCAACGAAGGAGGCAGGGTGTAGTAGGAGAGAGGAGGGTGGCTCCGCAGAGAGAGGGTGGAGAGAAGAGATATGCTTGGGTGGTGAGAGGCCGAGGCAGATTGCCATTATAGGTGCCAGCAGCACAGGGTCCCAGACAGGTGCATGGACAGGTACAGGGACAGGGACAGGGGCAGGGGCAGCCACAGGTAGAGCCACAGGTATAGGGGGTCGAGGAGGAGGAGGATGAGCTATTAGAGCTGAGGGAGATCTGACAGGGACAGGCAGATGAGATCCAGGAGCTGGAGAGGGAGAGGGATTGACTCAGGAGATAGCTTAGGGACATTGAGCGGGAGCGAGATCAGGCTATCCAGCGTTACACTAAGGCTGAGACGGCACTGAGGGATGGGAGGCAAGCGACAAAGGACACAAGGGCTGGATACGCCTATGTTCTGCAAGTAGGGGAGGAGATAGGTTATTGGCAAGACCTATACTACGGGGCAATGCCACCAGAGTAGCGGGCGAGGAGCTTCTGCAGGCCATCGCGGACAACGACGACCACTGGAGGGAGTCACAGGAGATAGGCGTCTAGTGGTGGGGTCATGGGTCCTCCACCACCACCAGATAGAGGGGACAGGAGAGATGATCCTGGGGCGGGTCCTTCCAGGGCTCAGACTCCGTCGAGGCCAGCGGCTCCGAGGGAGGGAGTTCATCATAGCCTTAGAGGGCTCCCTGTGTATCAGTTTTGTACCATTTTGTATTATGATGTAGACACCTTCGGGTGATTGTAGCCATATGATTTTGACATCATTGTATCATGACACTTATGATTATATATATATGAGATGATTCATCTTTGCGGCAGTTATATGCATGTGTACCTATTTGATGCTTCTATATGTTTTATGATGTATGTTTATATGTGGTGATTATGATATGGATGCAAATATGTACATAATGAAATGCAATATTTTTGTTCTTTTATGTTTTTAATATGTTATGCATGATGCAAATGTGAATGTATGAAATGCAAATGAATATGATAATGTAAATGATGAGATGCATGATGAAAATGTAGAATGTGCTGACATGTGTTTTGTGCAGGATGTGATGCAATTGTGATATCTATATGTATGTATTGGTAATGCAGGTGCAAATTACATGAAATGCAAATGTTTTTGCCGTGTCATTATACTCAATCATGTGATAGCAGGCTACACAGGCTCAAGAAGGACGATGGAGGTTAATCAAGAAAGGGGGATGGAAGATAGAAGATATGAAAGTGAAAGAGCTTCTTGTGCGTTATCATCATTGAGCTTTATTATGGCAAGTAGTTTATGACAATCTAGGCATATGTTCGACCCAGAAAGTCATTGTACCCATTTGCATGGAGATAAGACAGTCGCAAACAAGGAATGCCCCAGTTCACACTAGACTCACAGTGTCCTCATATCCTTGGACAAGTCATAGCATTACTAAGAGACAATCCACAGACAGCAAAGAAAAATAGGTGACGATACCCCATCCTCGCCTTTCTAGTCAAAGACATCCTGGAGATAGAATCTCTAGTCAAAGACATCCTAGAAAAGCTAAAAGACATGTCACCAGAAAGATAAAATCAAAAGAAAACCAAGACTCGACACCAACATCCACTGTAGTCCTCAAGTTTAGTGTCTCTTGTCACTTGTATAAGTCTATTTGATTATGGTCACAATTTTTACTTTCACAAAAAGGATAGATAACACCGAACCGTATGTTGTCTGAGTCTGTTGAAAGATTTGATTTGTTGAAGCCCATTGTTGCTGTTGTGTCTCATCTGAAACTGACTGACTCCATGCAACTGATACTTTATTGCGGAGAAGACGAAACCTTATTGCGGATTGGCGATGCAAATGTTGCTTTATTGTGGATTGTGCACGGATAGACTGAAGGAAACTAGAAGAAACTATACTCCCCAGAACATGTGATGATCTCAGTTCCACACCCATCACTAGACGTAGGATTTACCTTAGCCACATATAGGAGCTGATTTATTATGGATGGAAATGGTGAAAAGGGGGTTATTATGAATGACTAACCAATCTTAGGTAGATCAATAACAAGCCATGATGGGAATGGGTAAGTTTATTATGGATGGATAGGTCGCGAGTGTGTGCAAAAAGTGAAAGGATGAAAGTGAATCCTGAAGGAGGGAGGAGCAATGTCTCTACGCATGGCGCTGGTGACCCAGTTTTCACCATGGTACTTGCCCAGGGTGCCACCAAAGTGGTTTTCACCGTTGGACGAAATGTTTTTTGTTTTTCATTTTTATTTTATTTTTGTATTTTATAAATTAGGGTACTTTGAAGAGCTATGTGTAAAACCTGTGAAGGTGCATGCTATTGATAGGATCTTCCAAAGATTCACCCTCTGTGGTTGAGAGCTGATATGCACCAGATCCATATGATGCTGTGATGATGTAAGAAACAAGCCAGTTTGGTTCAAACTTGCCCTTCTTCTCTCTATCCTGTTGATTTTTAGGATTTTCTCTGAGAAGCAAGTCACCTACCTCAAATGTGTGAGGCTTGACTTTATGATTGTAGTTGCGACTCATTCGTTGTTGATAAGCCTTGAGATGATTAAAAGCAGTTTGTCTTCATTCATCCAATAGCTCAAGTTCTTGTAAGCGAGAGACCCTATAGTCTTCATCACTGATAATGTTTTGCAAAGAGACTCGTAAAGAGGGTAACTCGACCTCAATAGACAAGATAGCTTCAGCACCGTAGATAAGTGAATAGGGTGTAGCTCATGTAGGTGTGCGGACACTTGTGCGGTAGGCCCAAAGTGCAAGATTAAGCTGGATATGCCAATTACGGCCAGTGTCGTCGACTGTCTTTTTTAAGATTTTAAGGATTGTTTTATTAGACACCCCAGCTTGACTATTACCTTGGGGGTAATATGGAAGCGGTCACGGATTTCACGAACATCCTGATTTTTGAAGGGACGCCCGTTATCGATGATGATGGAAACAGGAATACCGTATCGACAAATGATATAGTTGAGAATGAATGTAGCAATTTGTTTTCTAGTGACTTGCGTGAGAGGCACGACTTCGATCCATTTTGTGAAATACTCTGTGGTAGTGATAATGAATTTATGACCGTTGGAAGGAGGGTGAATCTTGCCTATGAGATCGAGTCCCCACTGACAAAAGGGCCAAGGAGTTGCAATTGGTTGAAGTTCTTGTGTTGGCGCATGGATGAGGTCTCCATGAATTTGACACTGCTTACATTTCTTGACAAACTGATATGAGTCTTTTTCCATATTGGGCCAATAATATCCAGTCCAAATGAGTTTCTTGGCTAAGGTAGGACCACTAGAATGTGGACCACATATCCCTTAATGAACTTCACGTAACGCAATCTGAGCTTCGTCCCCTTCTAAACATATAAGAAGAGTGTCATCTAGACCTCGACGGTATAGGATATCGGCTAAAATGACGTATTGAGAAGATTGGTGAATGAAAGTGTGATGTTGGTTATTGGATAGGTCAGGAGGAAGGGTATTGTCACGAAGGTATGTGAAAATGACACCATATAATTGGGACTCAAGACCGACAATACATATCATCTCAGTAGGAGTGATTTCATATGAGGGAACCAAAAGGTTATCCACCAAGAACTCATAGCGGGTCTCATTCGGTGGTAGATCGATTAGTGAAGCAATTGTAGCCATGGCATTCGCGACTCGATTCTGCTCTCTTGGTATCTGCTCAAAGTTTATCTTCATGAAATGTTGTTTCAAGTCATCCACCATTCTTTAATAAGGCATTAATTTCTCATCCTTTGTTTGGTAGTCATCAGTTGCTTGACGAATTACAAGTTGAGAGTCCCCAAAAACATGAAGTTCTTGGATCTTCCACTGAACTGCAATCCGTAATCTAGTTGTTAATGCCTCATATTCTGCTATGTTATTAGTGCAGGGAAATGATAATCGATATGATTTTGGTATAGAATCCCCTTGAGGAGTTATGAAGAGGATTCCAACTCCTACCCCATGTTGTGTGTATGAGTCGTCAAAGTATATAGTTGCCAAGGCTTTGCATGTGACATTATTAAAATGGATTCATCTAGAAATTCTAAAATTAGAGGAACCTCATCTAACATGGGAGCATGTGCTAACTGATCTACAATAGCTTGTCCTTTTATTTCTTTTCTATCTAGATACTCAATGTCGAATTCACTCAGGAGCATCACCCATTTGGCTAGTCGCCCAGTAAGTGTTGCTTTATTGAGAAGGTATTTCAATGGATCGATCCTTGCAACCAACTTAGTTTTATGGGTTAGCATGTAATGTCATAATTTATGTGAAGCAAAGACCAGAATGAGACATGCACACTCAATTGGTGTGTAACTTAGCTCATATCCCATCAAGGTGAGACTGATGTAGTATACTGCCTTTTCTTTACCCTTAGCAACCTGTTGTGCTAAGAGTGCCCCCAGTGCTGTTGAAGTAGCTGATATGTATAGTAATAGAGGTTGATCTGGAACTGGTGGCATCAAAACTAGCTGATTCAGAAGATAATCTTTTGAGTGTTTGGAAAGCTCGTTGACAATTATCATCCCATTTGAATTTGATGTTTTTGTGTAGCAGGTGCTGAAAAGGATTACATTTATCTGCAAATTGTGCTATGAATCTTCGTATGGACTGGAGTCTCCCTTGCAAATATCAAAGTTGACTGATGTTTTGCGGTGGTTGCATCTCTAGGATGGCCTTGACTTTTGCTGATCAGCTTCAATTCCTCTTTTTGATACAATGAATCCCAGGAGCTTCTCGAAGGTTACTCCAAAGACACTTTTCTTGGGGTTTAATCTTACTTTGTATTTTTCCAACTGATCAAAGACGACTGAAAGTATGTCCAAATGTGTATCTCTGTTTATTGATTTTCCCAAGAGGTCGTCAACATAATCTTCCACAGTAACATGTATGAGATCATGAAAGATAGTGGTTATGGCTCTTTGATATGTAGTGCCTGCATTTTTTAGCCCAAAGGGCATGACATTCCAATAGAAAGTTCCCCAAGGACAAGTAAATGTCATTTTGTGATGATCCCCGGATGCGATTTTTATTTGATTATAACCAAAGAATCCATCCATCAAAGATAACATCGCATGACTTGCTGTGAGATCCACGATCAAGTCAATATTTGGTAATGGAAAGTCATCCTTAGGACAAGCTTTGTTGATGTCTCTGAAGTCTGTACATATTCTGATGCTACGTTCTGGTTTACTGATAGGCACTAAGTTGGAGATCCATTCAGGATAATCAATTGGGCGTATGAATCTGACATCCAATAATTTTTCAAGCTATGCCTTGACTAATAATGCCACTTGTGGATGCATCTTTCTTAATTTCTATTTCACTGGTTTTGTCCCCGGTTTAACTGTCAAATGATGCATTACCAAATCCGGATCCAATCCAGGCATATCAGCGTATGACCATGCAAAATTGATTTGTCGTTCTGTGAAGAAACTTATAAACTTTGACCTTTCTGTCTCTGTCAAAGATTGAGCCAGGAATATGTTGTGTGGAACTTCTTCTGTGCCAATGTTTGTTTTGATAGTCTCCTCTACCAACATGGATGACTTTTCCTCATATGATGCTGGGAGAATGTCGAGTCTTCCATTTTCGGGTGCCTCAAAGAGGTTTTCTCCCTCAAATACGTCCTTTCTTTTTACTTTTTTGGGGTCAGACAGTGCCACAACATGGTTTTCACCATAAGACCCTTGATTTGTTTTTATTTTTATATTTTTGCGACTAGAAGGCCCGACACCCTCACCAAAATATGCCACGCTGTTGAGTTCTATAGTGTATCCCGCTTCGTGGTCCCCAAGGGGAAGATCATCTCATATGCCAAGATAGTCAATAAAAGCTTCATCATTTTGGAACGTGTCAAACTGTACAGGTCCTTCATGGTCCCAGTCAATAAGTTGATGGTGAACAAGGGGAAGGCCTTTGATGTCTTCGAAGTTAGCGGGGTTAAGAGCGAAGATGCAGTTATATTCAGGTATGTCAAGGTAGTTATCGAGGTCATCGTTGGCACTCTCCTCATCAGTCTTGATCATGAATGAATCCAAATTATCATCACTAGTAGCGCATTCTGGGATAGGTGTTCTCACTCTATGTGATTCCAACCTAGGACCTAGAGGCAAGGACTATATGGGATCCTCCGGGGTTGTTTCTTGACCAACTTTGAATTTTCTATAAAATTCCTCTTCTTCTGTGGGTTCACCTGGTTCTTTGAATGTCTCGGTGAGCTCATAGTCACTGGCGGATTTGTCTGAACCCCATTCCCATTCATTGGAGTTTGTGGAATAGCGATTTTCTTGTTGAATTTTGGCAGCTTTGATTTGTAATGCTTCTCTTGTCTTTTGAGTGTGGACCTTGGAAGACATGAAACCAAGTCCTTTCGAGCGCTCCTTTTTGAATGTCAATTCAGGTTGTAAAGGTTCAATGATGCCTTCCTTTCTTAAGCCAAGAGGGCTTTTGCCATCATACCCAATTTTTTGTAGGATCTTGAACCCTTTGCCATATTTTTCACATGGTATGCTGATGTGATCTTGTGTATCATTTTCAAGGTCTTTGTAAAGCATTTTGTATAAGTCTTCCTCTTCCATTTCACCCCATTTTTTGGAATATTGTAGGATCCCATTTAAGTGTAATGATAGATATGCGCTTAATATGATGTGGTCGTCCGTATTCTTTTGGCGAATTCATGACTTGTTGTAAGTACATGGTTTGATTCAAAGTGTATTCACCCATGCCCTTGTCCTGGAATTTCCCTTTAAGCTCACCTTGTTTTGATGTCGAAGGTTTTAATGATTCAGGATCAATGTATGCAGAAGAAGGGACAACTTCCCTATAACTTGGAATGATCGTCTCAGTTTTCAGTCTCAAGTTATTGCAGTATATGAATGGATTAGGATCTCCATTAACTGTTATTTCAACTCCATTGTGAGGAAATTTAATGCATTGTTGATATGTAGATGGAACTTTCCTCATTTCATGAATCCAAGGACGTCTTAGTAAGGTATTATATGTGAGATCCAGGTCTAGGACTTGACAAACCACATCCTTTGTAATTGGCCCAACTCTGAGAGGTAGGGTGACTGTGCCCTTGGATGAGCGCTCTTTGTCATCATATGACTTGATGGTAATTTTGTTTGTAGAATTCATAGCTTTATTGGAATATCCCAATTGTTTAATAGTGCTCAATGTACAAATGTTTAGGCTACTCCTCCATCTATCAGGACTCGTTTTATTCAATGTTTGTGTATGAAGGCTTCAATGTGTAAAGGTACATTATGTGGTTGGCTCACGGAGGCATCGTCAGCTTTTGTGAATGTAAGGGAGTGTAGAATGGAAAGATATCCCACCATGGATTGAAACTAGTCCACGTTCAGATCAGCGGGGATGACAGTGTCTCTTAAGATTTTGTCAAGAATAGCTTTATGTGCGGGGGATATGCGTAAGAGCTCAAGGATGGAGATGAGCGCGGGTGTCTTCCCTAACTGTTCTATAAGATCGTACTCAGGCTTGGTTGATGAGGAAGCAGTGGTTTTAGCTGGAGCACCTTGCAAAGTGAATTTACCTCGACGAGTAGTGACATTACATTCAGAGGTAGGTTCGGAAGAGGATCCAATGCCTTTTAGGACAATCTTGGGTCTTTGGGTAGAATTCTCAGGCGTTTTGTCCTTGATGATAATGGTAGAGACATAATTGTCCATCGAGATGTGATTGATAGTTGAATCATAGTTATAAGATGCTCTGGTATAGTTGGTCTGGTCATCTGTGGCGTTAGCTTTTCCCTTGTCATGTTTTGGGAATGGTTCTTTAAACATCTCGTGTTCTGTATTGGATGAGTGTCCTTCGATCTTAATGTCACCTCTATCAATGAGATCTTGTATGATGTTTTTCAGTCGATGACATTTTCCTATTTTATGACCTTTGCTCTTATGAAATTCACAATACTCATCGTCATTCCACCAATTTGGTTTAACCTTTGGCTCATATGGAGGCAGATCCAGAATTGTGATTATCTTGTTTGCCACTAGCTTCTTGAAAACTGACTCAAGTGGTTCTCCCAATGGAGTGTACTTCCTTCGTGACTTTGAAGTTGTTTGAGTATTGACTTGATTGTTTGTAGAGCTTGATCCCGAAAAAATGATTTTGGGTCGTACTGTATTGGCATCCACCACACCATCATTGACTGTGTTCTCATTTTTGTTCCAAAATCTTGGCTTGTCTTTTCCTTTAAAGTCCTCTTTGTTTTCTTTGAATATTTTGATGATGCATTGCTCAATTAGGACCTTCTCTATCGCTAAGCCTTTTTCAATGACATCCCTGAAGGTGGACAAACAAGATTTTCTTAGGTCATAACCAATGTCTTTGTTGACATTCTAGGTGAACATCTCTATCATTTGTTTTTGTGGAATTTCACAAGAGCATCTGCTGGCTAGATTTCTCCATCTTTTTAAAAATGATGAAAAAGATTCTCCATCCTTTTGCTTGGTGTTGCACAAGGTAGTGACTGATATGTCTATCTCTATGTTGTATGAGAAATGTTGGATAAACGCCTCTGCTAAGTCACCCCATGACTTAATTCCAGGTGGGAGTTGGGAGAACCATTCCATAGGTTGATCACCTAAGCTTTGTGGGAATAATCTCATCAAATATGTCTCTTCTGCTGCTACCTCAATGCAAGCTGTGAAAAATTGTCTTATATGTGCCTTAGGATCCCCTTTTCCTCTGTACTTATCAAACTTAGGTGTCACAAAGTGTGTAGGAAAAGGAGGCATTGGAATGCTCTTGTCAAATGGATAAGGACATATGTCTCTCATTGTGTATGTTGGCTTCGGTGTATTTATGTCCTCCATTTTCTTTTGTAAGTCCTTGATTTGTTGTTCCAAATTGTTTTTGGGTGGAGACCGACTTCTTGGACCATACCCCATGCCTGAACCATCGGGTGGAGGAGGAGCATGTTGCATATATGGATGATATTGATCATACACATGTTCATATGGAGGAGGTCTATAGCGATGTTGCGTATATGGACCACTTGGTATAGAGTCATGGTGAGGAATGGAATATCTGTTTTGTCCCTGTATACCATACTCTACAAGCATGTCATGAGTTTGTTCTAATGTGTTGCCCCAAAATTTGACGCGGGGTTTCCTTGTATCCAAATTTTGAGCATGTCTTTGAATATCCAATTGTTTTGGTGGTTGATCCTTAGCATTTGTATGTGATTGAGCATATTTTTCTGCATAAGACTTCTATAATGGTCTACGAAGGTGAGTATCATATGCTTGACCATGTGTATGCGGGACCTCTGGTTTTTGAAACAAAGATGATGGTGATTCAGGCACCATATGTGGTCCTCTATTGCCTCCACTATTAGGCCTCCTTTGATCCATGTTGGGATGAGGTTGTTGCAAAGGTCGATTTTCCATTATTTGAGACATGTCAAAATCATGAGGAATCTTGGCTCCACTTTGTGCCATCACTTGTAAGAAATATTGTCTATCTCTCCTCATTATTTCCTCAACCAATCGATTGAAATGAGGATCCATAATGGAGTCTTCCACTTCTTTTGAATGTACTGAAATGTTGTCCATATTGTCATTGTGTGTATCATTGTTGTTTGTAGTGTCCATGTTCTCAACATTTGGAATGTTTCTATAGGCATCCATGTCAGGTAATGTGTTATGATCATAATTGAAAAAGATATCATTGTCATACTCATAGACACTCATGTTTGCGGATTCTTGAGCCTCTTTAGTTTCTCTCCTAGATTTTTGGTAACGGGTTTCAACCATGCACTAGGTCTTGACCAAGATGTGTGAGACTAGATGAAAATGGAAAGATTATGGAAGACCAAGAGTTGGATGGAATGTAAATGAATCTGAGGTGTTCTTGCAATGTCCAACGTGTAAGACCAAATATGTATGTAGTAGAGTAGGTGTGGCTTCCAAAGAGATGATAGTTTCTCTTGATGAGGTAAGTTGATCTTGACTCTAAGTAAGACCAAATGAGACTCAAAGGTGATAGACCTTGATGAGGGACCACTTAGAAAAATGTTGTTGTATGTAGTGTGTTGACAAAGTAAGATGAGGACAAGCAAGTGACCTTTTGACTCAAGTTTAGACAAATGTGAATGTAATGTAAGGTGTAAAGCAATGATGGACTTTGTGAGACCCAAAGACAGGTTGAATGCTAGATGAAAAACCCAAAGAGATATCCTACGAAGCTCAATAAGTCTGAAACTGACTGTTCTTATTTGCTGAATTATGAAAGTTTTCAATTGTGAACACAGACGTGCCTGTATACTTCATAGACGTGCTTAGACAACACAGACGCTATTCTGTCAGACATAGATGCGTTTCCAAGATGTTGAAAATGCAAAGTTGCTCAAAAGACACAGACGCATTTCTGCCCTTCAGAGACGCGGTTAAACGACACAGACGTGGCTCTATTAGATATAGACGCATTTCTGCAAACTTTGTGCAATTTTTTCCAATCTATGAAGTTGCTTGTTGTGACCAAATCTGAATGTTTGACTGTTTTTCGTGACGAGAAGACACAGTGTTGATGAAGACTCAATGTTTGCAAGTGTTTAGACTCAAAATGACTCCAAAGAAAAGAGTGTTTATTTGATGTAAAATTGTTTTTGCATACACTTGAAGACACAAAAGACACAATGCTTTGATGTTTGGTCTTGAATGTTTGAATGTTTAAAATAAGTCAAGCACAATTCTTATGGCTGGCCAAGACAATAGTTGTTGATCCCACATGAAGTTTCCCCCGAGGCTACACTATTCAAAGCGGATACTTAGATGCTTGACCCCACTGGCTCCACCCTCAGCACTCACTTCTTGGGGCAGCCAAGCATCAGTCCCCACGAAAACTCCTTGTAGTGAACTTTGTATCTCTACTAAGAACCGTATGTGTGTGGGCCGCTACCAGAGGTCCGACCTCTTGCCCCAACAACTAGAAGGATTTTGGCTTCTAAAATAAAAAGGTGCTAGTAAGGGCATCTGCTCGTGTGGCCATACATGCGACACTTTCAGCTCTGTAAATACAGAAGGCTCCCAGCCAGTAGGGGTTACACCCTACAAATGATCAAATAAATTTGATCAAACGGGTTTATGGGGAGACATAGTGTCGGTATGAACTAATCAACACACGTTATCCATAGTTTTCACCATGAATACATTTGTTTATAGTGATTTGGAAGAGGTGGGTTTTCCTCACTACCACTTGGGTCGTTCTCTCCTCACCAGTAGTCCTAATGACCACACGGGGAGACAGGCCCTCTAAAAATGAAACAAAAAGAGCCTATTGCCCAAGACACAAAGGACACTGGTTCAATTTTAGTGCAACAATTGAAGTGTTTGCTAATCTATGAAAACAAGGCACACAATGAAAAATCAAAAACCCTTGCCAAGGTCCTGCAACAAAGATCTATTAGTAGTTTGGATTGTTTCAAATGATCACCCCTTCCTGCAAGCACACAAGTTAGGTAAATTTTAGATCCAAAAGACTTTGTGAAAATAGGGGCCTTCAACAAAACGATTTTGCTTTCAAGACAAGCTACACCAATTTCGTTAGCTAGATCTGAAGATGTTAGCTCAAAATAAACCAGATCTGAAAATCCGAATGACGAAAAACCGAATCAAAGAAACCCAAAATGTAACAACCTCACACAGACACGGTTATCAAAAACACAAACGCTATATAACTTCACAAACTCGCTTAGATCCGACATAGATGCGGTTCCAGAACACAGATGCGGCTCCTAGACGCAGACGCGCCTGAAGACTTCACAGATGCAACTAGGGAACATAGACGCATTTCCCAGAATCTACAAAAAAATAAAATACTATCGAGGGCACAGACGCGATTCTAGATGTCACAGACGCGATAAAAAACCAAAAACGTGATCTGAAAGCATGCAGACGTGAAAATATCAAAATGTTGTCAAAAATGTCAGATCTGCAACTTCAAAACACAAAATCTACAACAAAAGATGTTAAATGCAAAAGGGACAAGAGTCCCACCGGGCGTGCCAAAATGTAAACGGTGAAAAGTGGAAACAACAATATTGAAAGACTAAATGAATTCAACCACAAAACCCTAGCCTAATAACAACAAAGATCCACCATAACATATCAAGATTACCTAAGACAATGCAAATCAAATGAAATCACAAAGATTATACCATCACATGTCTAATAGGGTTTGGATCTCCATTCTTCCTATCTCCATTAATCTTGCTTGATATATTTGCTCTCAGATTTTATATGCACAAGAGCTCAACAAAGAACGGAAATGTGGTTGCAAGTAGGCTTGATCGCATATGAAAGTTCAAAAGCGTAGTTGGGTAGTCAATTGATCAGGATGCATAGGGTTGATAATGAAGGAAACATCCCCTTATATAGAAGACACTTAAAAGAAATGGAGGGATAAGATTGAGAGGTGTAAAAGATAAATGGTCGGCTATGATTAGAGGGTAGGTAGAGAAAATAATAAAATAATAAGAGGGTAGGTAGTGTAGGAATTAAGAGATTAATGACATGTGTCATGGGTAGAAAAGGTTAATGAATTAATTAAATAAATAAAGATTTATTTAATTAATAGAAGAAGTGGGATAATTAAATAAATAAGATATTTATTTAATTTAGGAAAAAGATTATTTAAATAAATAAATGTATTTATTTAAATGGGAAATAAGGCTAGAAGAGGATAAATGAATTAATTAAATAAATAAAGATTTATTCAATTAATAGAAGAATTAGGCTCAAATAATTAAATAAATAAAGATATTTACTTAATTAGACAAGACAATTTTAGGTGTCTACAGGAACATACCAACCTCAACTAAAAGGATGAATTTAACAAAGATAAATATTTTGGATTACACTTCAAGTATGGGTATTATATTATAAGATCTCCTTAAATATTGTTGTTGAGGAGAAAAATGCAAAACCTATATTTTGCTTTTAGGGGCTTGTTTGAGTCACTACTTGAACATTTTTTAATGTTATTTTATTATATTTAAAATAATTTTGATTTATGTTCTAGTATATTGTTTTGTTTGGATCAAATTATACTTGTGAATTTGTTTTATGAATAAGATCACTTATTTCTTTTTTCTCAAATTTTAATAGTTTGTATTTTGAGATAAACATTTTTATACATGTAATCATTATATTTATAAATCTTCTTCTTTTTCTTTTTATTTTTATTTTTCTACAAATTTTTTTATCAAGTCAGTCTAAGGACTCAAAGCTTAGGTCTTTGATAAGGTGAGTCCCCCTATAACCTCTTGGATGATGTGCAATGGATACCTCATCTGACATCACATTTAAACCAAGAGTCGAATCAACAACCCAAACTACCTAAAGCAACAATCAAGATCAAGTCAGTTGACCCAAAGTGTCTATGATCATTACATGTTAACATGTTCATCAAAAAGTTTGAATTGTTTGTCTAAGGCTTGTATTAAAGGAATCGCCTAGGTCATTTCAAGATGATGAGAAAGCATTGTTTGATATCTAGGACAGCACACTTGCATATCTGTCACTAACACTTGTAAGTTAGGCTCTATCTATATCAACGTGTAGCACCATTGTTACACTTTATTTAGCATTCTTAACTCAATATCGACCTTGAGGTGCAAGGAAGTCTTCAACTTCAACATTTGCATAGCAAGTCCCATGGTGATTCTTGGCACCTATAAAATGTTCCTTACCTCGGATATCATTAAACAAATAATTGTGCATGTGTCAAAGATTTAATTATGCTCAAGAGAATTACACCTCAAATAAAATCATTATCACAATCACATCTCAAACATCCAACTTCCCTAATACCAATCACCTCAACTCTCCAATTCATAATATAATTCTAAAATTTCACTTAGTGATCTTTGTTGTAGCATGACATTAGTCAAAATTTAGCTTTTAAAAAAATTCAAGGTACACAACCCTAATTGATCTTGTCTACATTTGAGCACATGTTCAATTGCAATCTCAACTATTTTTTTCTAAGTCAATTTACATACTTGGCTCAACAATATTTATGTAAATTATCATTAAAGTGTTTATTAATCTTTAGCACCTATATAATTTAGAATTTATGTAGAGAAATAGTTTTCTTCTCTACAAGCAACAAGATTAGATAAAAAGTGGGATGTGGCATATTCAAATTGGTAGGTCAAATTCAATTTTTGGGAATGTTGTACTTAAATAGGAAAACTCAAGTGTAATTTCTAGGTGTGATGTCCCCAAATTGATGAGATCAAGTATAACTTTTAGGTGTGGCTTACACTAATGGGAGTGTTTAGGTATTTGATGGAATAAATACTCCTTGTATTTAGGTATTATATTATGAGAATGAAACATAGTAATTATAGTGCCCCTCCCTGATTCATCTTTCCTTTTGTGCTTTGATAGACTATATTGATATAGTTTAGTTTAATTCATGATGCTTTTGATTGATGTTTATAGATTTATCTATGATTTAGATACTTTATATTGATGATATTCATGGATTATTATGATGGATTCTTATTTGATGATTTATATGCTTATGTGAGATTCATACTTGCTTATGGTGACATGATGGTTTCACGTTATGTACTAACCCCTCTTCATGATTATATTGGATGAGATGACGATATGGTTGTTGCAATTGTGTTACTATTGTATTCATGACAAAGACGATGTCGTATCACTCATTATGAGCATGATATGATGTTGTGATTCTCTTCACTTGTTTGATCATTTATGATATATGTTATTGTATATGTTGTCGTACTTGTATTGGTGGTGACACATTTGCAGTTACCAGACATCGACTCCACCTGGCTTCACAGGTCTAAGCGTGTCTTCATCCCGATGGCAAGTTGATCGGAGATGACATGAAATCCCATTCTACACTCTAGGTTTAAGTTGGTACCCTGTCAATCTTAGTATCTTGTTTAGAGTTGTCTAGTGGCATTTTATGTTATCCTATGTCGGGTTGTCTTGAGGAATTGTGATTATGTATTAATTAAATTATAAATAAATTAATTGGTTAATATAGTTTACAATAATACATTAAATTAATGGTTGGCATTAATATTTAATATTAATGAGAAATCATTATTTGGTATTTACAAATGTTTATCATTTGGATTTGTATTTAATTAATGATTTAGCATTATTGTTATTTATTATGGATTATTTATTATTTATTTATTTATATGGTTGTGGCTTTAATATTTATTTGGACCTTTATATTTTATCGTGCCTTGGTTTATTTAATTGATTGGTTGATTATATTACTATTTCCCTTTTTACCCCCTTTGGTTATTAAATTAATTATTTATCCTACCTACCCTATTTTACTATTGGTTGAGAATATTGGGGTGAGTTAATTAAATATTATTTTATAATCTTACCTTGATTTTAGAGAGGGTTGGTATGAAATATCATATTATCTAATTAATTTCCTTGGGCCAACTTATTCTATGGTTTTGAGAGTAAAATATATTTATATGGTTTTTTGTTCATTCTAGGGGTTTGGCCTGTAGGAGACTTTTCTGGAAACTATTGTTGATTTATTCGAATCTGGATTGTGGAGTTCTTGGCTTGGCTTGGATTTTGGTTGTTAGATTATTGCTCGTAATTAGATCTCTTCCTTCTCTTCATTTTTTTAGGTTGGAGATCTTGGCCCATCTTTGTACTTGATTTTGAAAGTTTGTATGCTCTATGTTTGCATAAAGATTGCCTTCGGGCTGGGATATAGAAATTGCAGTAAAGATTTATTATATAGGTTTAATAAATATTTCATGTAGGGACTATAGTGTTTCTACAAGTAATCTATGTGCATTGTCGTGTATGGCTCTTTGTGTTTGTATCTGTGTTTGGTCGTCGGGTGTTGGGTGATTGGCGTCGAGTGTCAGGTGTTGTCGTCGGGTGATTTTCGTTGGGTATCAGGTGTTTTCATCGGGTGTCAGGTGTTGTCGTCGGGTGTCAGGTGTTTCCCTCAAGTGTCAGGTGTTGTCGTCGGGTGTCGGGTGTTGCCCTCTGGTGTTAGGCATTACTGTCGGGTGATTATTGTCGAGTGTCAAGTATTGTCCTCTGGTGTCAGGTGTTACCGTCAGGTGATTGTCGTTGGACGTTGAGTGCATTTGGTCATCGAGTGTTGTCGTTGAGTGTTTGGCCATTGGGTGTTGTCGTCGGGTGTTTGACGTCAGGTGGTTTTCATCGGCTGTTTGTCGTTGGTTGTTTTGTCGTCAGGCTGGTTATTATAAGTGTTGGATCAGTATTGAGTTATGAGCATTCAATGGTATTTTTATGTGCTTGCAAGAGTGGATTTCCCTGTCATTGTTATTTGATTCCTGTATGCAGCTCCAACAAGATGGCACATACCTTGTTGTAGAGGGTTATTTGTGTTAGCTTCAGCAAGATGGGAAATGCCTCATTGTAGAGGATTGTACTGAATTATGGTTTATGTCTAGAATTGTATTATTTATGAATGAGGCTCTTGGTTTATGTTGCATTTGGCATTATGATTTTGTGGCTTGGTTTATATTTGCACAATCTTGTGGTTGTTAATGTGGTTGTATGTATAAACTTGTGGGCTTGAGCCTCATTGAGTTATTATTGATGGTGGTGTGTATTGTGTTTTGGATCATTTTGGGTTTCTAAGTCTCTCTAGAGGTTGTCTTCTGCTAGTTTCTGAGTTCCTGAGATGTACCAAGATAGGGTTATTGGTCTGAATAGTATATTTGTGTGAGTATTAATGGTTAAGAAAGATGTTGCGCCTTGTTATTTATCAGGCCTCATGATGGATATATTCTTGATATTGTAGATTTGATTTTATGTTGCTTACAAGGCTGTGACTATTGGAACTTGGTTGCATATCCTTGTTACTTATTATGTGATTGAAGACCTCAGATAACTAAGTTAGATGTTGTTGAGAGCCCTTGATTGTGTATGTATTTGTTGTTACCCTAAGGTCTAGGTGCATGCTATGGGGAGTGGGCTTTCATATGAGTGACTGGGGTCATGAAGATTGGATTGCTAGGTTACCCAAGGTCTAGACCACTAGGATAGCTCAATGGAAGTTTTCCTTGTAATCAAGTGATAACTTAATTAATTATTTCTAGGAGGGAAGGTTAGCAATAATTTACCTTAATAAGATAAGAAATGGATATTGTGGCCCCAATACCTTGCCTAGGGGTAATGATGTGGATCTGGGATAGGATTGGGAAGGCCTTGGTAATCCAGGTGAGCTAATCTCCCTTACTTCCTCAAGGTTTAGATAGCTTTGCATGAGTATCACAAAATCTAGGATAAGAGCCCATGGTTGCCATTGTTGTTTTATTGTTATAGGATGAGATGACACTCCTTCCCTGCATGTAGGTTCTAGCACCTTAAGCCTTGACTCGTGGAAACACTTTGGAAGTCTTATGTCTTATTTTGTCTTGAGTTTTATATTTAGCTATGTTATGTGTGGGTTATTATCCTTTGGTTGTTGGGTGTCAACCTAAATCTAGAGTGTGTGTGGGATCTTGTGTCATCTCCTAGCACGGGGGATAGTTCCTTATGGTTCCACATGATCGGGTGGTTTGATACCTTCTTCCATTGGGATGTTCTTCATTGGTTACTCTTGTGCGTGTATGTGGATTCATTATTTCTTCGGTTATGGATGGATTCTTGGAGCAGATTATTGTACTATGATTCATATGGCATTAGCATTAGTAGGATTCATGAGTTAGTAGTATTTGTACATTGGAACTGTGTGGTATGATGTAAGATGTGTACTCATATGTTTTGGAAACAATGTAATAGGTTGTAGTCATGATTCTTGTATCGAAATATGATGTTGTAATCCTTGTTGAGTTTATATGGTATCTTGGTTATTGAGCATTTATAAAGAAGGGAATTGGAATCACGGTTAGGATTAATGATGTATGGATATAAGTAAAGAAAGGATTGTGCTCTAGGAATGTTACCTTATTTATTGGATACCCTTGACTAGTTGGGATTAAGTATTAGGAATATTTGGAATTAATGCTTAAAAATGAACCTAGTGTTAGGCTAAATGAGGACGTGTTGCATATGCATTAAGGAAATGTAATGAATATCTTTATATGGTTTTAAATGAAATGATTATAGAATAAATGTATATTAGTTACAATGTGGTTATGTATATGATGTTGATACTTGGGATAAGTAATGACGTTAAATATACCCTAGGGAAAGATAATTGTTGAGTTGTATTTAATTATGCTTGTGTAATATATGTTCTTGAGATTATGCTTAGTTGATTACGTGCATGTTAGTGTATGGATGTTTAAAGCATCTTGAGTATTTAGCTATGTGTGATGCATTAGATGATGTTTAAATTTTTTTTATCTCTATTTGAATATTTGGTGGTTAATTCTCTCTAGGGTATTTTGGCGAGCATTATAGTCATTCAACTAGTTGGTTTTTCTACTTGATGTTTCACACCTCATTCAACCAATTGAAGTTGAATGTATTGATATTACTTGGATAGTGTTTAATTTTTATGAATCTTAATATGATTTATAATTGTAATGCTTATACAATTTGTAGGTCGTCAACATATAGAATTACATGAGAAAAAATGTTAATTGTAATTAACTTGCAGGAATCAAAGAGAAACATTAATATACCTTAAGAAAGACAAATTTAAAGAATTCACTAAAAAATGGCATACAACTTGGTCCAAACCTCTTGAGTTTCAACAATAATGTTCACAAATCAATACCGTTCCTCATAAACCTCAACAATCTCTTATGAATCTCATAACCATACTCTACAACTTGCAACGATCAATCGATGGGAATTGAAAAAATATGTCTCAAATACTACTCTAAATCCCCTTCTTTCTATCCTTGATGCTTAATTCAATCTTACCCTACATATTCTTTAAGTACTATGAAATCAAAATTAACCAAGATAAGACTTAATAAAACTCGAATTACCCTTTTTTGAAGGCAAACACCTTATTAGAAGCTACACATTAGCCATTTATGTCATCACCACATATGAATGCCATTGGTACCAATTAACACAAACAAGGGTGGCAACGAAAAAGTGTTGATGTGATGGTGTCATGAGATGAAATGAATAACATCTTAAATGTGGAAGCCTTACAATGGGTAATATGTTGGTAAGGATGGATTAAAATAACAAACCTCCCCATGCAACACAACCAACCCATGGAAGACAAAGGTTCATTTTAGAAACCAAGAAATGTAAGATCACCCAATCTATTGGGTTTACTTCCTTATTTTTAAATTTCACACAAATTTAATATTTTTTAGTAATATATTATTTGATCTAACCAACCAATAGAAATTCTTGCACTTTACATCATTAACTATATAAAACATAATATGATGTTATATATTATATTATTATTTTTGATACGTAAGTTGCTAGCATGGGAAAATCTCCCTTTTATTACATAGAGAAAAAAACAAAAATAAATAAGGACTCCAACTAAAAAGAGTTCGAATTTTACAAAATTTGCATATTATGACTATTATTGTTAAAAACAACAATGAAGAATAGAGAATCTTATAAATTTAGATCAACAATTTAGAAGGGATGAAAATGCACTTATCAAACACTAGCATGCTTGTGTTGGCATCCATTTGTTCCACTATTCAACAAGGTCGGTATAAAAATAAAAGGACTGGGTCATACATGTGGTACTTGGACACAAAGAAAATGAAAACAAGCAAAACAAAATATAAGAAGTAAATAGTAAAATATAAAATAATAATAATATGACTTTAGCTAGATTTATTAAAATTACATGATAGTGATGAAGGAAACATTATAAATACAAAAACTTAGCATGAAGGGGACAACAAGAGTACTTAAAGTTGATACAATGGGGAAAATATTGATTACTAAGGAGCTTACCAAAATGATCAAGCCCTAAATATGGTCTTTCAACCTCTATGGGTAGTCAAATAGAAATTATCTTAGAATTTGTGTGTGCTCTTAAGCCTAAGTACATCTAAAACTAAGAATACTAAAGTAAATAATAAATAAACAATAATGATTGTATCCCTATATATATGCATGCGCACATATGTATATATATGTATGTACACACGTGTATATGTGTGTGTGGGCGTGTACATACATACACACACACATACATATGTATATGTATGTATGTATGTATGTATGTATGTATGTATGTATGTATGTGTGTGTGTACATACATATATATGTATATGTATATTTTATATGTGTGTGTATGTACGTGTATGTGTGTGTGGGAGTCTACATACATACACACACACATACATATGTATATGTATGTATGTATGTATGTATGTGTGTGTGTGTGTACATACATATATATGTATATGTATATTTTATATGTGTGTGTGTGTACGTGTATGTGTGTGTGTATGTGTATGTGCATGTGTATGTGCATGTGCATGTGGTATATGTGTATGTGTATGTGTATGTGTATGTGTATGTGTATGTGTATGTGTGTGTGTATGTGTATGGATGTATGCATGTATGTGTATGTGTACGTGTATGTATGTATGCATGTATGTGTATAAGTACATGTATGTATGTATATATACATAAATATATGTGTACATATATATACAAATATACATACACGCATGTGTGTGTACGTACATGTGTGTGTGTGTATGTATGTATGTATGTGTGTATGTGTGTGTGTACGTACATATATATAGATGTATGTATGTATGTATGTATGTATGTGTGTACTACATGTATATAGATGTACGTACGTATGTATGTATGTATGTATATATGTATGTATGTATGTATGCACACACACACACACACACACACACACACACACACACACACACATATATATATACGTACGTATATATGTGTGTGTGTGTGTATACATATAGATTGTATGCGTATGTGTATGTGTATGCGTATGCGTATGCGTATGTGTATGTGTGTGTGTGTGTGTGTGTACGTGTGTGTGTGTGTGTGTGTGTGTGTGTGTGTGTGTGTACATATGCATGTATATATATTGTGTATACATATATATTATATATGTGTGTGTGTGTGTGTGTGTGTGTGTGTGTGTGTGTGTGTGTGTGTGTGTGTGTGTGTGTGTGTGTGTGTGTGTGTGTGTGTGTGTGTACATGTATGTATATATATACATACATATACATGTGTTGCCCCACATTTGAAATACCCAAAATTTGAACTCTGAATTGGTCCTAATGTTGTATGAAGGCTCAACTATGTGTCTCTGCAAAATGAGTGAGCATGTGATCTAAGGTTGTTATTTTTATTCCACATTATGGTCAATCATAAATATGTCGGTCAAAATGCGAAAAATGGATGAGTTTTGAAAATTACAAGGAATTGAGGGAAATCACTTTGTGAACATTTCCTAAGTATCATTTTGTGCCATATGACCATTTTTTGTCTGAACCCAGTTCACAGCTTGCGATATTTTAAATTTTCAAATTTTGATGTCCCTCACTCTAAACAAAATTAAAATCCCTCACCCTAGGTTTCATCACGAGGATCAAATGATGATATATGCTCATTTTCCTACCTTGAAAGCATGTTTCAAATTTCAGAGCCTAACTCCTTACCATTTAAAAGTTATGTCCGTTTTTCCTATATTTGGGTATTAAATTTTCATGGAAAATATTTAAATTGCTTTTTAAAATAAATTTAATATTTTAAATTGGTTTCTATATATTTCCTATTGTGATAATTTCGAGGGAAAAATTATTTAAAAATACCTTTCATCTCCCTTTCTCCCACTTCGTGATCAATGGCTCCAAAAGTCAAAATCATAACCTTTGAGAGATTAAGGTTATGATCACTTCTAGAGATAAGAAGCAGTCATGAAAGATCAGCCTATGTGGTTCGAACAACACTTGAATGGATTAAAAGTAAGAGGATTGAGGTTACAACAACCCGACCTCCACATAAAGGTAATACTTCAAAAGATAGAAGTGGTGCACAAGGAAGTTCTTCTCTTCTAGCTAATTCACATAGGTCAAATCCAACTATGAGTCTACACCAAAATATATCCAAGGCAGGTGATGATGGAGAAGATCTAGAAAAAGGGAAGGATCTTGCAAAGGCATGTGAAGTTAGTTTTGTCATTAAGAAAAAGAGGTTAAAGACAAAAGGAAAGACAGTGAATCTGGCTCAGGAGCTAGAAGCTGAGTTGGAATGTATGTCACCTCAACATCCTCCCAACATTGATAATCAACAAATCCCCTCTGTCTCACCTTCTATCATTATTTCATCACCTCAACATGATGATTTTGCCATTCATGGGGAAGTTGAAATGAATGATGTCCATATTGAAGTTCAATCTCCACTCTTTCCAAACAATCCAACATCTTTAAGCTCAACATTTGTGAATAATCAAGAATCATTTCCACTATCCTCATCATTCTAGTTACAACAAAGCTTACATAATAAGAAGAGAATTGTTCAATTAATAGCTCCTATTTTTGATGCAATTACAAATGTACTTCACAGGACAGCTAAACCCAAGAAAACAAAAGTTGCATCCAAATTGGGAATTAGTCCTTCATCAGGAAATTTGTGTGTTGAGGTAGCCCGACCTATTATTGAAAAAGATGTAAGTGAAGCTAGTGAGGTAGATTTTAATGTGACACAGGTAGATCTAGGACCTACAACACATGAGGGAGTTGTTCATAAATTTCAAATTTCTGCAGCTATTCTTGTTGACAAAGCAAACAAAGGATCAGCTAAAGCAACAGATATAGGTTCTCTCATCCTATATCAAATCCATTGTGGATTCTTCAAATGCACAGTTGGAGTTAGCATCAATTTCGGCATTAATGCGTGCTAAAGGAATTATTGAAAATAAGGTGATTGAAGGTATACATAAATGCAAGAGACACAGTAAAATGGTAGAGGAATGGATTAATCAAACGAAGTTAGAGACATTAGACTTCATTGGAAAAGCCAAGGATGTTCACATGAAACTTGATGTACAGGAACAAGAAATTGCTGCAGAATTGAAGAATGCCAAAGAACAAGAAATGTCTTGGCAAGATACTTTGAAATAATTACAAAGAATAGCTAAAACATACATGGATGTACTCATTGCTGAGAAAGTATTCTCTCATAAAGAAGAAAATCAATCAAGTACATGGTGCAAGAGTATAAGTTGGAAATTGGAGAATATCAAGCAATGCCTGGGTGAGTATCAAAAACTCTTGGTAACTTGTGAGCAAACAAAAATGAAGGTAATAGAGGACACGTTGAACATTGTTGGTAATATATCAGTAAAGGAACAATTTCAGCAAATAGACAATCAAGTGATCTTAAGCAAATTTCATGATAGAATTAATACTAAGTTAGCGGATGTGCAGGTTTCAGATGCAGATAGAATGAAGAGACTCGATGTTATTTAAGTTGTTTTGGATGCTTGTAGCATGCCTTCATATTATCATGATTTGATTGACATTTAGGATGCCCAAGCTACTGCCAAATTGAATATGAACAATGTGATCATTTCCAAATACAAGTTCATGGTAGATGCTCTCAAAGCATACAGGTTGTTCAAGTCCAAAACACCAGTTCACCAGGATCGAGTAATCAACCAACATGCTTCTCCATGATATTGAGAATTAATATCATGCTTTCATCTTTGTATATTCTCTTTTGTTGTGTTTTGATTAGTCAGTCTCAAATATTATTTTTCAGTCTTATTGATATAAATTGAGATTTTCCATCTCATGGAGTCAAAGGTTAGAAAGTTGACTTTTTCTGCGCATAAATGTTTAAGTTATTAACTCATTGTAATTTGTGCATAAAAGAGTTAGTTACTAACCTAGGATTGAAGTTGGTTATGAGGTAGTTACTCATAGGATATTATAAATAGTGGAAAGATAGATTGTTAAGGGACTTTTGGGACTTTGTGAGTTTTGGGACAACTAAATTTTTTGGATTGCATAACTCCATCTTTTGAATACAAAGCAAATTGGAAGTGTTTCCATGATTGTCAAGTATTCATTTACTCAATGTTATATAATTATCATGTGATATTGAAATAAAAAGTTTGCAAATTACTTTCCCAGTTTCATGAAGACAATGGTCATATAGCATTATAAACTTCTTTGGTATCTTTGGAGTATATAGGTATCATGCAAACTTCAATGCTTCATTTCACTACCTTCTTATGCATGGTCTAGAGTTGATAGTGATGAGGTTAGAAATCAATGAAATCTTAATAACAATCGTATGTTTGTTGTGTAGATTTCTTCTAAGTTCATTTATAATTAATTTCCCCTTTTTCTTTTCAAATTAACTTTATTCGAAAATACAAATACCCCTATCATACGAGGGAGTTGGCTCTCTCAAACTTAGAGGAAGATTGTATCCAAAGAACGATCTATCCAATTGTTGGGAACCTTTTCTTTGTCACTCCTCCATAAGATTCATACACATACGCATACACACACATACACGTACACGTACACGTACACATACACGTACACGTACACGTACACGTACACATACACATACACGTACACGTACACGTACACGTACACATACACATACACATACACATACACATACATACAAGTACAAAATTCACAACCTACACTGCATGTTGAAGATGGTGGCGAACCTGATATCTCAGATCAGGATGATCTTGAAGAAGATTATCTAGTAGATACCCAAGTTAGCCAGAATGATATAATTGACTTGGGTGATAATGCCATAGATGATAATGCACACAAGAAGAAAAGAAAAGTCAAATAAAAAAAGGATCGAGAGTGGGACATGTTAGTGAGGAATTTTCAAATTAATTGGGCATCAAAGTATCCATTCATTAAACCAATGGAGAATCCAATTAAAGGCGAGCCTCCAATAGAATGCATGTGTAAGATTTGCACTTGGAAACATAACAAGGAAATTAGTTTGTAGCTAAAATTTGACACCATAGAAAAGCATACGGGTAAAGTTTATGAAAAACAAATGATAGACGGAGTTGAAAAATTAGTGATAAGATGGAAAACAAAGGAGGAATGCCGAAGAGTATTGTTTTCATAAGAAAATATAGACGAAGCCTGTTGAAGTTAAAGGTTCTATTGAAGCTAGTTTTGGAAAAGCAATGCAAATAGAACAACTGGGAAAAGTTGTATAGTTAAGTGTTTTTTTTTATATTTTGAGCAGAGGGCGTGCTATGACATATTTCCCATCAATTAGTGGTTTATTAAACTTTTTGAAAGTTCCTAACTATCCTAATAGTCACTGGTTAGTAAATAGTGGATGGGAATGGGTAAGTTGTTTTGCTGAGGTTGAAAAAGAAGATGTAAAGGAAAAAATAAGAGAGCCAAACTTTATTGCATTTTCTTTAGATGAAGTTACGACAATAGACAATATTTTTGTGGGTATGCATGCATGTTTGTACTGTACAAAATCATGCCTGCCAACCTCATCTACTATCTGTTGCTAAAATGAAGGATAGTGTGACAACAGATAATTGATTTCAACTAGCAAATAGATGTTTAATTGAATATGGAGGTATGGATGACATGAGGACTGCCAAAAAATTGGTGTGTGTTGGGGCAGATGGAGCTTCAGTAATGCAAGGTCATAGGAACGATCTTTGTACAAAGATTGAAACTTCTTTTGCACCCTACATTACTGCAATTCATTGCATGAATCACAAAATAAATCTACCTTTTGGAATTGTGAGCAAGTGTGCTCCAGTAAAAAAAATTGAAATTTTAATCAGAGAGAAGTCCCAAACGATTTATGGAATTTCAACACTTTGCTAATGGAATAACTAATGGGAAAAAGCTTCTCAAGGATAATGATACCAGATGGATCTCTTTTGATGGTCCAACGCATCAATTTTTTTCATAATATCCATTCTTGATTGGACTATTTCACACAACGCGGTGAATTAGAGCAACCAAAATTTCCTGACCTTCTTTAGAGGTTAAGTAATCTAGAGACACTCTTAACTTTAGCACCTCTTCTGCCCATACTAGAGGAAATGAGGAATATTATGAAGGCTACCCCAAAAAGATCTATGTATATTGCAGAATATGCTACGCTATGTAAGTTGACATGCATGGCTCTTGACAATCTCTATCGAAATCAACCAACACTATTGAAGACGATGAAAAATTTGTTAAGTGGCGGACACTCATAGATTTGAACAATCTTGATAATTTTTTATAAATTGGTGCAAATAAGGAGGTATATGTCAATGTATGGGGATTTGAGATACCAATGCACTTGTATGCCACGATCGACCCCGAGGAACTAGGAAAGCACCCCAAGAAGCAACTAGAAAGAGTTACAAGGGAAGATTTCGACAAGATTGTTGAGTCTGTAACTACTTATGTGAAGAAAATTGCCTATGATCTTTCCTCGCTGATTAGAAGCAGATTCCCTCCTAACAACCTACTCAAAGCCATGTCTATTGTGTTTCCTCAATATTGGAGCCTCAATAGTGCAGCTGATTTTTGAAGTAAGCTACTGAATTTGATAAAACAATTTTGCATGTCTAGAGAATTGAATGGAGTAACTATAAATGGAATATTAGATGAAACTCATCTTAGAGAGCAATCATCTCATTTTTCATACACTATGAGTGAACAATATGGCAGAATGGAGAACCCTCACGAAGAGGGATCAGTAACAAGGCTTTGGAAAAATCTAGGTGAGAAATTAGTGTTGCGTGATTCAATACTAGAATATTTCAAGCTTGTTGATTTATGTCTTATCATGATATTGGGTTTGGTGGAAGATGAGAGAGTTTTAAGTGCTTTGGGGTTCCTAAAATCAAAGCTAAGAAATAAACTAGACAAAAATTTGGAAAATTGCTTGAGGCTCTATACATCTAGGTATGATGTCCACACCTTTCCTTACGATGGGGCACTAAAAATATGGAGCTCCAATGTGAAAGAAGAGGTTTGGGCAACACTTCAAACCAAAGTGCCAGTGGGACTATTGAATCATGTACTGGACCTACTGGTAGTATGGAGATGCAGTTCAACGAAGCTATACAGACTCAGAGTGAAGAAAACACAGACAAGAATCAAGAAAGCTGTGAATTTGATGAGAAGGAATGGCAATTGTAAGAGATTGGTATTTATTAATCTTGCTATTGTATCTCATCATTCATATTACAAAAGAATATTATTATGTTTGATAACTTGCTGATATTTTATGAATCTATCAACTTTTTTCAATTAGAATTTAATATTGATTTGTAATTATATTTTTCAACTTTCTATTTTCATATTTAAAATAGCATAATGAAAGACCATAATGTGTTTATTGATACAAAGATCTTTATTTAGACATGTTAAGAACTTAGATTTTTATTAATTCTTTCAAAATATAGCCATATGATACAATTCATTCAATACACCACTATGTGTGATTCTCCATGCAAAAGTCAATACAAAGTTTCAAAACCCTTTGCAAATGACCTTGAATTCCCTTTTATAGAAACAAGGTGACAACAACAACTTCAGGTCGATTTGCAACATGTGAAGACTCAACATCAAACTCAATTACTAAGGCACTAAACATTGAATATATCGTCTTGACTTCCATCAATATCACAAACTCAACACAAATTTACATGGCCATCAGAGGTCAGACTAGCAATTTAGCAATTTAACAACTGCTACATGTCTCCTGTTCAAAAAATAGAGTTCAAAATTAAATATTTATTCAAGCCATCACAAATTAAATATAGATAATAGCAGTGCCCAAAACCTAGAAACCAGAAATAGATAAATGTTAAAACTTGGGAGAATTTGAGAATACAAATTTACAGGCTGAAGGTTTGCACTGTGCATCGTAGATTCATAGGCTGGATTAGCAATAGCGAGTGTTGTTTTTTTCCTGTTCATAATACTAAGTTATTTCAAGCGATGACAAATTCCAAACAGAAAAAACATAAAACCTTGAAATTAAGAGTAAAAGCAAAAAACCGTGCAATACATACTATGATTCTTGAGATTTTTGTGTCAATTTTTGTAGGGTGCTCCACTCTTCGTCTGATGGAAGGTCAATATTATTTAAACTATGGAAAGTCAAATGCAACTTCATCAACAATCCATATTTAGAAGAGTGACTTGACATCACTGTTTCACCCAATACCACATTCAAAGTTGTAAATGGTTTGATGAATTCCAGAAAGCTTTGGGGAGTTGTGTTCTTAGGAAGCAAGTCTAAATCAGACTTCATTTTTTTCTCCATGCTTTTTTTGCAAGCTTCTTTTACAATGGATTTATTTGATGGGTCAACGGACTTCGACAAACCAAGTTTAATCAAAGTACTTGTCTTTTCTTGCAACTTCAATATCTTTTTGCCACCTTCATCCATAACTTCTGATGTTTCCTTTAGTTTCTGGTATTTTGAAGGATAGATGATGTCTTAATCGTGGCATCAATGTGGTTGTTAATTCCCTTAGATGACAAATAGCTGTCACTGGTACTATAGACTACTTGTAAAATCTGTTTTGCCATATCCTCTTTTGAATAAACATGTATGCTCTTCTCAATGTGCCCTTTGATTTTTCAATAAATTAATCTTAGACTCATTCAATTCAAACCATTCACACAACTTGTCACTCCTCTGCATTATTTTTCCCCAAATGTTTTCTTGTATATATTTCATTGTATTTTTCATATTATCTTTCAATCTATTCTTCGAAGTTTTAAATTTATCATTTGCATTGTGTAGGTCTTCTTCCATTTGTGCACATTGTTTTCTTTCTTCCTCTACTTCCTCTTCCAAATGTTTTTCTTTTTCCTTCTCATGATCCAATAGGTCCTGTATTTTTTTATTTTGGTAGCAGCAAACTCATAACTTTTGTATAATTTTTGGAAACTGGCTCTTTCATCATCAATTTTTTTACTGCTTTTAGCCAGTTTTTCCCTCAATTCCTCCAATTCTGCCTCCATCTTTTCCCACTCTACAATTTCTACTATAGAGCCCAAAATTTTTATCCTATTCTGTAAATCATTACACTTGTTATATGCTGATTTCCTCTTTGATTTTTTTATTTGTCAGGTCTTCCTGTAATTTTTCTATTTGTTTCTCTAACTTATTTGTTCTCTCTCCACCTTTAGCAGTGAAGTGTAGACCAGATCGTTAGTCCTTTTTGACACACTAATTTTGTCCATATTTTGTAGTTTGGAAAAATCCATTTGGAGGGTGGTAACTTGAAATTCAAAGGGATCTATCTGACTGTGTGGTGGATTTTTATCTTTATTTGGGGGCATAACAATCATGATCTCAATCATATCTTTGTGTGGGTCATATGTTGGAAATACCCTGTTCATTGTAGGTTGTTCCTCTAAAACTTTAGACAGGGCAACCCTCTGCAATGCTCTTTTTTTTTCTTTATTTGCATTTGTTGTGTGTTCTAAATTTTCATAGTAATCACAAAATTGAAAATATGGGCTTGCTGAAGCAATTGAATGTTTGAAAGGTGAAATAGCAGAGGCTCCAATTCCACCTATGCCTGTGGTTTCAACTAATGCATTATGAGGAGTAACAACAACCATTCCTAATCCTGTCCCACTGTCACTTGCATGTGTAGTTTTTATAATCTCTCGAGGGGTCTGTTCCGAAGCTGCAAATGATAGTTTTGTAGCGGCAGTGGCACTTGATATAGGATTTTGAATAGTATCAGTATCTACCACTAGTGGCCTCTTGCGAGAGATATTTTGTTGTTGCACTTGTCCAACACTAAGACAACTAGTATCAGTAGTAGTACCCATGCCAACCCCACCAATCGTAGTGGCACTTAACTGAAAACTAATAAGAATACTATCCCCAAATTCCCCACCAGTGGCAGTGGCACTTGATTCACCACCAATGGGAATACCATGATGTGGTGGTGGTTGTGGATTTAAACCTCTAACAAATGCAGGTGGACCTGGAGGGTAATGAGTAGTACCTTTCCGTGATGAATCTGACGAATCAAGTCTAATGAATGGTTTAATAGGAGCTTTTGATTTTGAATCTGATGGAAGTTGTACCTCAAGTGGAAACCAAATGCCTTCTCCTCTGGGACCTAGACCACCACCTTCAAAACCCATGTTTTCCACAATGTTTGCCCCTTTGCTATATTTTTCTTTCATGGACTCATTGACTCCACCAAATATTGCAAGGACTATAGTAGTTGTTGGAGTGGCCTCAACCTCATACTCGTTTTCATCATCACTCCTATCATATGTTGTTGTGGGATGCTCCATATTCCACAATTTGTTAAACTCTACATCCTCGTCGATGAACTCAAATTCTGCACTGGTCTTTGGTTCACCGAGATTCTTCCTCATAGTCCAAAAATCATTTTTTTTGGTTTGAGTGCAAAATATGTCTTTACATTCTTGCATAATTGTTTTGGGAATAGATTTGTTAAATGGATTAGCATATTTTGGGTAGAAATTGTAGGACCTCCTATTTTGGATGCCCTGCTCTGTTGTCCTCTGTGTGTGCAATGCCATAATTTGTGATGACGATTTTTCTGTTGAAATGTTATTGTCAGCGGCAATTTTCTCCATCTTGTTTTTTACCTCATCCTAGGAGTCCATGCTTCTAAGCTTTTCTAGCAATGGTTTACTTTCATGTTGACATAACGCTGAAGAGTTCCCATTTTTCTTTAGCCTTTCTTGAACTACACCGATTGGATCATACTGCCAGAGACCCTCATCACCAAAGCTAAAAACTATCAAAAAATTATGTGCCACATTGAATGCTTTTCTCTCAAATGTGAACCCTCCACATGAGAAAGGAAGGGAAGGAAATAAGCTCTTCTTTTTCTGACCATGAAAGTGCCTATTTGTGCTCTCCAACTGTCGTACATATTCCAATGCAAATACCTTCTTTGTCACATGTATTGGAAGTCTGTAGGGTTTTATTGCTGATCCATAAAACCTTAACACAATGTATTCTTCCATGAAGAACCAGTCAGCCAATTGTATTTGACTTCCGAGTTGAATGCAATCTCTACAAGACATAGGGAATCTAGGCATTGGAGTGCTTGTAATTCCATTATACATTGGTGCCAAAAAGAAGTCTACAAAATGGTTGCAGTTATTTCTGTTATCATGCATCCTTATCTTAGGTGTCCATTCATATATTGGACACTCTATTTTGTTTCGAGTCTTCTCATCAATCTTATAGTTCACAATGTGAAGATTGTTGGTCTCGAATATTGCACGATACTTGGATAGAAGAAGATAGCACAAGTAGGATGAGAACCTAAATGTCTTACAGGAACCTTTTTTTATCATTGGTAATTGTTTTTGCGGAGATTGAACAATGTGCTCAACAAAAGTATATCTTATTGGTTGACTTACACAATGGATATTAAAAATCATTTCAAGAAGGCTAGCACCCACTTCCATATCATTTTCCAATTTCAGGCAAAATGTCAGCAAGGAAATAGTATCCTGAACGCATGGAACAAACATGTTATAATCATAAGGAAGCTTATGATTCCGATCCAACGAAGTACCATGCATTATTAGAGCTTTGATAAATGAATCTCTATGACTTGGATTGAGACTTTCATAATTCTCTGCCAGCTTTCCTAGGTCAATGTGGGCATTTGAGTATTGTGCTTCAAACCCTAGGTTCAACAAACGAGAAAATTCTCCCTCGGTTATGGATTGAATTTCCTCTTTTGTAATTTTTATTGACAATTGCTTTTTTATCTTCATCATAATTTTTGACACAGACCATGAAAAATTCAGGGCAAGGGAATACTTCAGGTAACACCATGCTTCCCAATCCAGCATCGCACGATGCAATTTTATTTTTTCTTTGTTTTAACATTGTGTTGAAAACAATAAATTTTGCCCTACTTGGATCTACCGCCTTATAAGACAATGCATATCTAATTTCTATGATACGCTTTTCACTATGGATAGCAGGGTCATAAATATCATGGTATTCATCAGTGAAACCTGGTGTTTTAACCAGTTCGGTTAGGTATATTTTTTTATTCATTTAGCTTTATGTTGAACTACTGCTTTCTGGTTTCCCCATCGTTGTTACTATTAATAATTTAAAATAATGCTAGATACAAGGCTGAAAATGCTAACCCTCAAATTGAACCATGAGATTCAAAAAAATAAAAAACGCGAGATGTAGGTATTCTAGATTTGACCGGAAATTTCTATTTCACTAGATTGGCGCAGACAAACTCTGTTACATTCCTCAATCTAGTAGCCATTTTTAATCTCCCTATATTTATTGGTTTATCCATGAAATGAAATATGATTATGAGTCACTTATTTTGAAAACACTAAAAAGTTCAAAAGTAATACCTAAAGGGCAAAATTTCTAAAATCTTGTTGTAATTTTATAAATTATTATTAATATCTATTCGCCGCCGAAGGACAAAACATTTGTTGCTTTAGTCTAGATTCTGAGGATAGTGGACACATCACTAGACTTGAGTCACTTTTCCGAACTATTTTTGAAGTCTTTTTAATCCCTTTCAACTTCTGCCCAAAATTGAGCTTAATTATAGTTAATTAAATGTAAAATGTTCAATTATGGGTCAAGTTCTCAAAAATGTGTTTACTTCCCACATTCGGGCCGAAATCCACCCTATGTCATTGATCTGTGCTCATCCAACAGACGATTGTATCTGTTGTCAATTGTCGTGGGTCTTAGGACTTTTGCCATTTTTTGGCCACGTCACTGTTTTGGACTATTTTTGAAGTCTTTTTAATCCTTTTCAACTTCCGCCCGAAATAGTGATTTTTAGACTTAATTATAGTTAATTATATGTAAAACATTCAATTTCGGGCGACGTTCTAAAAAATGTGTTTACTTCCCACATTCGAGCCGAAATCCACCCTAAGTCGTTGATTAGTGCTCATCCAATGGACGATGGTATCTGTTGTCAGTTGTCATGGGTCCCATGACTTTTGCCTTTTTTGGCCATGTCAACAAACACGAGTCACTTTTCGGGAATGGTTTTGAAGACTTTTGAATCCTTTTCAACTTCTGCCCGAAATAGAGCTTATTATAGTTAATTAAGTATACAATTACAAATTTAGAAATTTAACTATACTTAATTAAATGTTTATCGTTTATGGAAGTCTTTCGTTAGAAGTTTGCAAAAAAAATTTATCATTCCCACATTCGGCCCGAAATACACTTCACGTCGTTGATATGTGCTCATCCAACGGATGACAGTATCCTTTGTTAGTTGTCGTGGGTCCCATTATACATAGGATTTATGCCACCCAAACGCCACGTCACCTAACACTTCATCATCCCATGGGCCATAACCTTTCTTTCCCGTTGGTGTTCAATGACACATGTTTTCGGTGAAAGTTTGCAAAAAAATTTAGAGATCCCACATTCAGCCCAAAATACACCTTAAGTCGTTGATCTGTGCTCATCCAACGGGCGACCGTATCCATTGTCAGTTGTTGTTCGTTCCATTATCAATAGGATTTGAATATGAATTAAATATATAAATTTATAATGAATTAAATATATAACTTAAATATGTAATTTGAAAACTTGCATGATATTTTTTTTTATTGATAATTTTTGTATTGTATTACTTGGAAATAAAATATTACAAATATGCAAGTATAGGTGGTATAGTAAAACCACCAGAGTTCTGCCATCACAAAAAACACCCCCAAGGGCCAAAACCACCATTCCCAACAAAAAATAAAACCCTAATACATGCAAAAACCCCAGAATTCCAATTCGGCGTACCAAAGTTTGTAGCAAACATCCCCTCATACATACAAAGTTGGGGAGAAAACGAACATGGAACAAAAAGATACAAACAGACAATACCAAACACCACCAACCATAGCAAGATTAACCCAGAAACAGGTTGTACTTCGGGTCATCATATAATTCTGAGAGCCACTTCATTGCTTGGGTAGTCTTGGGTCTTGGTCGCAACTCTCGACCCACCTCTGAACGTGCTACTTAAATGAAGGACTGTTAAAACCTCATCACACTGCATCGACCTTGCAAACATTTTGAAGGCCTTCCACCCACGCCAAGCAAGAGCTCTGCATCTTGCCTTCAAATCATCATCAGCCCATCGAATGAGTGGTAGCGACGCCACCAGACTAGCCACCCCTGCCTCAGAAACAATGCCCACCTTCGAGACCACACGAGCACACACACTATCTAGATTTAATAGGTAGTTTGAATCAATTACAACTCTCGAGCCATTTTTTACCTTGTCCACCTCGTCCTCAAATTGGAAATCCCAAGCGACAATCAATGGATATGCCTCTATATTTATCCTATAACGATGACCTACATGGACAATTTCCTCTCCCAACGAAATTTTCACACTCTCATACAACCACTCATCCTTAAACAAGAACAAACCTTTCAGCCACCTGTCCGTAAATCATCCGAGAAATGGGACTAATTTCTTATCAGCACAGAAGGAGAAATTGGCTTCCATGTTGCTTAAGAAACCCAAGACAATGTGGCAAGTGCATACAATATAATACCAAGACTTCCAATCCACCCAAGATTTAAACACCTCTCGCTCAATTCTAATTTCTGACATCCAATGACGACGACCGTCAGCGTTAATCACAAACTCTGCCATCATTCCTCCGCATGTACTAGTTCAATCGCATAATTTGTTCGTACAAGCTGGCATTAAAGCCACCTAAAGGCTAAATGTTAACCATTCACTTTCAGTGATGTGCGTACCACAAGGCAATATCACTGCATATCCATTGCTAGTTCTCGTGGGTCCCATTATACATAGGATTTCTACCACCCAAACGCCACATCACTTGATGCTTCATCGTCCCATGGGCCATAGCCTTTATTTCGTGTTGGTGTTCAATGACATGCATTTTTCAGTGTTCAATGTACATGTACCTAGTTAGTTGGACTTTTTTTTATATTGAAATTATGCAGGAAAAATTACAAGTAAGTTGGACTTTTAATTCACTTATTTTTCGCAAAAACATTTTTTTTTATATATTTATAATCAATGATAATCAATGTACAAATAATTAGTGAAACGAACTCGATTTTTTTTTATATATTAAATATAGAGGAAGAAACATTACATAAAAAAGATCACAATATTATATTTATTTCCATTGTTTAACAAATATTGAAATAACGTAGCTCATAGACAAAAAAACGTATGAGCTAAGACATTGCGATACTTATTGGATGCTATCACTTGTAGCCAATCCCTAACATTATGTTTTTTCAAATACTTCTTTTTCAAGCACTTCAAATATCTTTTAAAAAAAGGTCATCTTAGAAGTGACACTAAGTTTGTTCTTTAACTCTAGAGAATAAATTAGAATAGATCTGCTATTTTTTATGGTGAAAATTAAATCTTATATCCACAAAAATTAATAACTATTTAAGCTATTTCAAAACATCATGCTTATGCTAAGTATCCTGCCATGGCATAATGGCAGAAACAAATAATAAAAAGAAATAGAAACCATTTTTATATCCATAAGAGGCAAACTGAAACGAATTGAAATTTGTAAAATTATCATTAATATATATGTTTCGCAAATTAACAATTTTTACATGTTGGAGTCCCTCAAAAACTTTAAAGCCAAAATGAGTGAGGTTACGAGGAAATAGCCAAAAAAACAAAACTACTAGGGGGTCCGAGCTAGGGCACAACCAGTGGACACATTCATGGTTTACTCTAAGAATCTTGTCCTCCCTCTATGTAGAATTCTTCAGACATTATAAGTTGTGAGAATTCTTCAAGCCAACTGTAGTTTGGAAAGTCATCCAGGAGAAACCATTTCCGGAGAATGTCCCTACCAATCCGTGCCCATTTCTTATGACACGTAAATTGCTTCGCATTCAGGTTCAAAAGAAACGGTTGCCTAGCCACCGTTTGGTTAGGGAGGAGAAGCTTGGTTAATTCATTCACCCAAGGGATCCCCACCCCTACTTCTGCAAAGACGACAACAATAACATCATCTCCAAGGAAGGCTTCTTTAAACACCTTCCTTAACAACAACAACATATCTACCTTGTCTCCTCCGAGGTCCAGAAGAGACGCCAAGAACCGGGACGTAACGTCCGTGTTAACACAGTATCTATTTTCATTACGTAGAAACTCTCTGCCCAACACCATCCTCACAACCTCATTGGTGAACATCCCAACCTCCTTACAGACTGATTGGAGGGTTGGGTCTCTAATGGATCCCAAAAAGGCCCTCTGGTCCCCTACAAAAATGCTTCTCAACCGGATACGAGTGTCCATCTTGAGAAATCAGAATACTAAATTATACAGCTTGAGCCTATAGACCTAAATCAGAGGAATAATTTAACTACCATGAGCTTCGACGATTTATGTACCAAAGGCTAATTGAAGATGAAATAAGCATACATCATTTATAAATAGCTGAAGCTCTTGATTGTAATAATTCCTTCTCTAACCATATTAATTCCTTTAAATTTTTTTAAATTTCGTATAACTCCAAATCTTTCCCACGATTGGACTAGTGTGCGAAATTGGAAATAGCTATAAACCAGTACCAAATACCATATTAGAAGTCGTGGGGGCAGAGTGAATTGCAGTTAGTGACAAGACATATATTAAATGACCAACATTGTCGACCATGACATTTGATACGTGTGTATTGAATCCAATTCTACTCCGGGCATTTTAAGAGAACTACGTTCTCTTTAGAAATTTGGGCCGAAATAAAACTTCAGCCATTGATCTACGATCATCGAACGATTTTGAATCATTGATGGATTTTAGGTATGTGTGAAGTGTCAAAGAGGTAGCGCTTATCGATACATCGTGCAGAGTCTGGACTCAATGTGATGTGCCTTATCTATTAATGACAATTAATTCATGAAATCGCCAATAAAATATATATTTTTTCATAAATAATGAAATATTAGCCAAACAAATTAAATAATTTTCAAACGGTGGATAAAAATCGCTAATACACTTGAATAATTTTTCCTTAAGAGTAAAAATTTTCGCCCATACACTTATATATTTGTTCCTTTAAACGAAAAACATTCGCCTCCTACAATATATAATTTCCCCATAGAACAAGGTATTATTCACCAGAATTTTATGGAATTTTCGTACCCTAGAAAAAAATCGCCAATACAGCTTTATTTTTTTTCCTACTTTAAAAATTTTTTTTGCCATCAATATGAAAATTTCCCCCCAAAATAATGCCTGATTCGCTAGGGTTTTACACTTTTGCCTAGGGGGTGCTTTCTTAAAGTTATCCTTGCTCATAACTGCCACTTGTATTGTCTTGAAAAAAAAATTAAATCCTTTTCAATGTATCTATCATCTTAATACGCCCATTTTGGGCATAGTTTTGAGTTTTACTCCAAACTCCTCCTCTGGTGACGCGAGCAAAGAGAATGATGGTGAAGATAATGAATTAAACTTTATATTTTTAGATTGCATTTACTTTCAAGTTTAATAATTTTTTTTTTAACAAATCCATTGTGCATATAGCTTGGCAATCATAACACTCTTGAAATGAAACCACATTTATTTGATGTGTTATTCTAAATATTCAAGAACCATGTCTATTTTTCTATTTTGATGTATTATTCCAAACATTCAAGAGTCATGTCTATTTTTCTATTTTGATGTATTATTCCAAACATTCAAGATCCATGTCTATTTTTTCACATTTGTATTGTCTGAATAAGCCATGTCTATTTTTTTTTAAAAAAAATTTCACATTTGCGTTGTCTAAACGAGTCATGCCTATTTTTATATTTTTCCAAATTTGTGTTGTCTGAATGATGGAGTTTTGAAACCTTCTTTGGTCACCAAAATTAGTTGTCTAATCACTTGAATATATCAAAGACTTATCCAAACCTTTACTTCACCTTGTTTTTCATGTGATGTGAATAGCATATCAATCTATTAAGTGATTCTCACAACCACTTCGAGCTCTAAATGTTGTAAAAACTTCCAAAACATTTGATATAAAATTTTTCTTTCATTTTTTTTTATATTAAAATGGGTTTTGAATTTTTTGATAGTTGTGATATCGATTCATTTCATAAAAGCAACTATGATTTTTTGAGGTATTTGCAATATTTAAAGCCCCATTTAGAAACTCAATAACTAGGACTACCACAAAAATTGGAAAATTTTATAGCTCTCGAGTGGATGCCTGCTCTTTCATGAAAAACTTAACCATATGATGTATAACAACCCCTAAGAATAACCTATTAATTATGTTTTCTCTAGGTATCCAAAACACATTTTAATTGTTTCCATAAATTGCCCACCAAGAATTTGAAAAATTAAAATCTCTTAAAAGGAAAGGTGTTTTGACACAAAATTTCCCTTGATATATCTAATGATTCAAACAACACCCTTGTAAAATGAGTTCCTTCTAGCTTGAACAAATCTTGAATTTTAATTATTTTAGCTTGATAGGGTTAAATTGTAGAGGGTAATGTATGGCAATAACTTTACAACAACACAGGTAAGTGAACACCTTTAATTGGACCAAAAATTTAACTCTTGATGTGACTAAACACACTTGCACAAACTAAGTTAAAGTAATCTCCATGTGTTCATTATGAGAACCATTTTCAATTTGGACAAAGAGTTTAAAATTGAGCTTTAACTTAAATATAGGGCTAACAATTAGTCACTTAGTTTCCGTAATACCACTTGATGGTTTTGTGCAAGTTTGTTTCTATAAAAGGAATAACATGACTATATTTATTGAGGTTAGATATTGTCAAGAATTGTTGGGTAAGGTGAAGTTGAGCATCTTTTGTAGGTTTCATATGCAAGGAGAGGAAGTATGGATTGAGACATATGGATATCTCATTTGCTTGTTCACATAGAGTGCATGTACAGAGCTTGATGTTTCAAAGACTTCATAGAGACTCTAATATATTGGATCTTTGTTTCTAAGAAAATACATGAGGATGAATCCTTTTGGAGGCTATGTGTTTCTCTCTTGAGGGTTTTCCTAAGGTATATCTTGTGTCATCTTTGATGGTACGTTTGTTTATTCTTTTGCATGTAGATTAACACTTGTTTGCATGAATTTATCTCCTTCCAAGTTATGTGAAATTATCCTATATGGATACAAATTTCCTTTTCTTTGGTATTAGAGCTTGGTTGCCATGTTGCGGGAAGAGATCTCCCTATTATTGTTAACCCTTGAAAGGAGTAGATTTTTGTGCATACTTGAAATTGCGACTTTGTAGGAAAAGAATGAAGACATTTGCAACGTATGAGAGTTTTATGTAGGTTTTTGCTTATAAATTTGGAGTTTCGGGGATACAAATTTGTGGTTTAAGATCTCAGTTAAAAAAAGTGTTTTTTTGTGTTCACCATGAGACTTTATAAGAGAAATATCACAGACGACCCCTAGGAAAAAAATGGACCTCACCATTGGATCCAAGAGGCTTGAGATATGAAGATTGATATAAAAGTTGACCTATTTTGATTATTGAAAAAATGTAAATTTTTTGTCCCTCTTGGCCTAGTTGTATGACCATACAACCATCTACAAAATGAAAAATAAGAATCCCTATTTGTTTATGTATATGTATATGTATGTATGTGTATATATTTACATATGTGTATATGTATGTATATACATACATACATATACGTGTGTATATGTGTTTGTGTGTATATATGTTTATGTATGTATACATATGTGTGTGTGTGTGTGTGTGTGTGTGTGTGTGTGTGTGTGTGTGTGTGTGTGTGTGTGTGTACACACATATACATACATATGTGTTTATGTATGTGTTTATATATATATATATATGTATGTATGTATGTATATATATATGTATGTATGTATATATATATATATGTATGTATGTATGTATATATATACATATATGTATGTGTAGCGTCCTAAAATTGTGACACTTGCAATTTCGACGGCATTTGGGTCTTCACGATGGCTACGCAACACGCAACCTGAATGGAGACCCCGAAACCTGATTATGACACTGAAAACTGCATTTTCTTGCACCCTGGCCTGAACCTCCTTTGCACCCTGCTGTCCCGGGAGGTGGGACTAGAGCGCCCAGCGCCCTGGTCCTTCAGGACCAGGGCGCTAAAGGACCATGGCGCCCAGCGCCCTGGTCCCTGGGTCCTATTTTGGGCCCGGTCTCTTTTGGACTTCGGGTCTTTATGTTTGCAAATTGGAAATTAACTTTCCTGGGTCGGCCTAAGGTCAGGAAAATCAGTCTATTAGCCCTAAATGACAAGTATATAAACTACATTTCTCTCTCTCATTTGGCATGAAGAGGATATGTGTACAAGCGTGGAAACTATACTCAAGCATTCAAGCATTCAAGCATTCCTTCAAGCATTCCTTCTAAGTCTCCATTCAAGGCTAAGTGTTGCATTCAAGACAAGGATTCAACCATTGAAGAGGAGATCACATACAACATACTACAACAACATCTATACCTTCGCACATAAGGATACAAACATCCTTAGAACAAGGTATTAGTACTTGTTTTACAGTCATTTACATTTACAGCACTTGCTCATTTCTTGGTTAATTCCAAAACCGGGGTTTGACCTAAAGGCAAACCCCTAATCCCTAACCCCCCAATCGTCTTCGCTTTTTTGTGTGTAGGTTGCAAGTACGCGGTTGAAATTGAAGATCTGAAATCCTTGTGCAAAGACGAACAGATCCCCCTTCGTTTCGTGGATTTTTTGAAGGACCGTGGCGCTCGGGCGCCATCGTCCCGGCAACTTTCGCTCAAATTTGCAGGACAGCGCCGTATCGACATTTTACTGCTAATTCCAGGTCCGCAGCTTCATACTGTATTCCTATCTCAGTTTATAAGCGAATCTTTGTCACTTTCTATGCATTCCTAGCTTAATTCTTCTATGCACATTCTTTACAAAAGAGGGTAACCTTGTTGTCATAACCCTTGAAACTCATTTAGCATCCAATCTTGCATTGCGTGGGATTGGATCTTGTGGGTTTCAACCCCTCTTTTGAATGTAAAGTCTCTCCCCTAAGTGAAAACCATCAACCCTAGAGTGAATCTCCCTTCTCTCTCCTTGGAGTTGGAAGAGGGTAGAGCAACTAGGGTTCGATCGCGATTTTCCACTTTACAGTATGTATATATATACACATACATATATACACGTATATATGTACATATATATGTATACATGTATATATGTATGTATATATAAATATATATGTATGTATATATACATGTATGCATGTATGTATGCATGTATATGTGTACATACATATATACATACATACATACATACATACATACATATGCATATATACACATGTATATACATATATATGTGTGTGTATACACACACATATATATACATATATGTATGTGTGTGTGTATATATACATATACATATACATATACATATACATATACATATATGCATTATACATACATACATACACACACAAACACATATGTATATGTATATGTATATGTATATGTATATGTGTATGTGTGTATGTTGCACTTGGGGTTAATTGGGCGTACATAGGCCGAACTAAGTTCGATCGAATTATTTCCTTGCCACGTGGTGCCTAAATGACACCAATAGTTTGGTTGAACTATTGGTGCCATAATCCTGGTTTTTTGTTAGTACCAAACTCAAAAGAGTCAAAATAATTCAAAATAGTTCGACTGAACTCAGTTCGGCCAGGCTGAGTTCGACCAAACTCACCTATGTGGCAGCCAAATCACCTATTTTGTCTGCATTTCTGAAATTTTTAACTTTTGCTCAATTTTTCTTCAAAATATTTTTTTACAAAATCAAAATTTTTTGCAGAGCTCGAAGTTGCGAATTCGGACATATAATTTTTTTAAAATTTTGATTAATTTTAGTATTTTTTATTTTTTAAACATCGCGAGTACGTTTTTTAAGTTAAAAAAGAGCCTGATTTTAAATTAAAAAAATAAATTAAATGATATTAAAAAATCTTTAAAATATGTTTTTCATTGAATGAAAGAATCTTCTCCAAAAGGGTATAATTTTTTTTTTGTTAATGATAAATTTAGTAGACAAAAGGTGATGCTGAATAAAAACTACCAAATTCAGCTATGTTGGACTTAAAAATATTATTATGAGAAAAATATAAATCAAAATTTAATTTTTTTTTTGAACACTGCATATATATGTCCTCTATTTGGAAAATTAAAATCAGAAAAAATAAAGTTCATTTTCATTTTGTTTGGTGACGCTGACTAGTGTTGGGAAAAATGGTGTCTCAACCTTGCATTTATGCGAGGTTACTATTTATAGTAAGTTTTCATTTGAGCACAAAATGGTGCGAAACTCTCCCTAAAGCTTCTGGTTGGTTAGATAAGCATTCCGGTAAAGTTGCGTCGCAAGGTCACAGCTAGTTTTGAAGATATTAATGTTTTCGTCTTGGAGGGGTGCAATAAAATATTTAAACTTAATTTTGGGGACTTTAGAGGCTTCGAAATGCCCTGAAAAGTGGCCGTAACCGGCGAAGCGGGTTACAAGGTGATAGAGCACTTCGCGAGCTTTCCGGCGCTTCAAACGGTTCGTCAATAGGACACCCGGTTCTCAAGTTATGGCCTCCGAAAGTTTGTACTCCTGAAATAGGAAAAATAATTTGTATCGGATACATAAATGAGCTGTAAAAGGGAGCGACACGTGTTGATGTGTGCTTTAACATGTCATAGGGCGTCTAGAAGGGAGATAAGGTCGGCTACACCTTATTGGGTGGTTTTAGCCCATGGTTTTGTAATACCGTTGACGGTTTCTTGTATTGTATCTCCTATTTATGAGGTGTGTGAGATAGAGGTTGTGTATAAGAGTCTTATGGCTATTGAGTTGCCTCTGAATCTCTGATTAGTGGTACTCCTGCGAAGAGCTTGCTCTACAAGTATGTTGTAATCTGTTTTGATTGCTGAATAAAATATTGAGCTGCTTTTGGAGTGTGGGGTTTTTCTCCCGAAAGGGTTTTCCCCACGTAAATCACTGTGTTGTGGTATGAATGCTATTATATCTATTTCTATTTTCTGTAACTGTTGTAACGATCTAAAAAAGTTTTGCATTACCCTCCTCTCAAGGTTAGTGTAGGAAGTTGTTTCCGCTACTTAACTTCCTTACAATTAGAACCCCTGATTTTCAACATTTTTTAGCAATAAAAAATCTGTCTTTGAATATATAAAAAAAAATGTCAATTTTTTTATTTTTTATTTTAAAATAACAAACATAAATTTCATTAATATTTCTATGTTTGATTAGTTTACATAATTTTGAAATTCAATTTAGAAATGTCATTTTTATGCGGTCAAAGTTAAAATAGTTTTAGTTATGTTGGCCACTTCCTTTATAAAAGTGTGACACAACATTGTGCTTTTACCTATATATATGTACACACACGCACACACACACACACATGTATATACATGTACATATATATACATGTATGTACACACACACACAATGAAATTTAAGATATCGAGTGCCTTTGCACTCTTGACCAAAATTTGGGAGATGTAAAGAGACTTGAATGAGCCTTCATTCCCAAATTTTCTTATTATGAACTATCTTGTACCCCTTGATGATTGTGACGAATTACCATATGATGCTGATAGAATAGATAAAAGTTCTTATGATGAAGAGCTTGAACATCTCAGTGACATCAAGATACTTACCTTCATGTTCCTTCTCCTCCTATAAAGGATTTGGTTGATTCTTTGACTTTGATGACTCTTAATCTATATTCAGAGGGTTCATTTTCTTTATCTACGAGTCAACATATTGAGTTTAAGGAATTTTATACTCTAGAGTATTGATACATTCATCTAATGTTCACATTCGAGAATCTTATGTCCAGACACACCTTCACGGGAAGAGTAGAGTAGTTGAATGTAATACATTGATATTTTACCTTAATCGTCTCCTACTTCAAAGTTTAGTGTTGCTTTAAATGGTTTTCCCATGATTCTTTGCACCACGATCATATGCATAATCTTCTAGATATAGCTACTTGGGATGAGTACTTGAAATATATTGTAAGTTTATTTTGTGAGTCAAAGCTCGTATATTTAGAGTACACAATTGAGGATATTTATCTCATTTATTATGTTAGCTCCTATGGAGTTGCATCATCTTCTTTGGATACCATGGGGACAAATTAAACCTTATTAATATATATCCACCCATTCATTTATCACATTTTGGCATTGGATTGAAGATTCTTGACCAATATTTAGAGGAAGCATCACTATCTTTAGGCATTGTTCCACACTAGTTATTGTAAAATTCGAAATTGTTTATCATTAGTTAGGCCTAGAAGAATCCCAATTTGATTGTGATACCTTTTGACATCAATACGGTGGCACTTGAGCACTTTTTGAGGACACCAAACATCTTGATATTTCATCTCTCATACTCCTTTCAAGAATGTGAATAAATCCTAAATATATCTTTGGTTTTGTTTCTGCCTAAGAGGATAAATGTTGTTTGGTGGTCTTGAATCTTAATCATTATCCTTTCTTGAGCATCCACCACCACTACAAGATAATATGCATTGCGGGGCATTACATGTTATTTCTTCTTTTCTCATACATGAGAGAACTTTTTCTTCACATCGGGCTTTCTCCTTCTCATTATTTAGAGACGATATTTTTATTTGCTCTATTTTCTAGAAGGAATTTTCTATGGGTTTTTCTATTTTTTTTTTTCATTTATGAGAGATTATTTTATACACGAGTACCTCAACAATCCTTGTAGCCAGGACACACTTTTGCATCTTTATATATGTTTTTAATCTCCCTAAGTTAAACTTAAGGAGGGGTGTTGTGGCGAATGAGGTATATTACCTAACCAGTTCCCTTTTAGGTCCAATTCATACTTGTTTAATTCATTTTTAGTATACCCATTCATTAACTTATGTTGATTGAGTTGGATAATGAACTATATTCAAAATTGTAAGCATAAATTTAGCCCCTAAAATTTGAAAATTTAGATTTTAAAATGGTCTTTATTTGATCCCTTTCCAATTGGTGGTTACCCACCACTTTGATCATGAAATATTCAAATTTGTAAGTTAGGGTGTCATATAAAAGGGTAAACCCTACTTCATTATGGTCCATAAAAGATTAATCCATCTAACATCTACGAGATCATTTTTGAGCCCTATTACATATTGTATAATCATCATTATAACATATCATCAACATGACATCAACGGTCACACATGACTAGATATTTTCCATCATTGCTTAGCATGTCTTCAACCTTATCAAACATGTTAAATCAATTTAAAGGCAATATCATTGCTAACCATTTTTGCAAGTTCATATATTAAGGTGCATAGGAATCTAAAAGTCCAAAATTTTCTAGGTTATATCTACCCACAAAGTTCAAATTTGTACACAAGCTTCAAATTCATAAACATAAAGATCAATTTTACAAACACACAAATGAGCCAAAACATCATATAATAATAAAAATCATTAATTTGAAAGCTATTGCATGATTAAATTCAAACATAAATTACAATGCCAAAATAAAAAATATTATTTTATTTATTAATTTTAATGTATAATTATAATTATGATGATGTTTTAGTAACAAATAAATCTCAACCTGAATATCTTAATCATTTATTAATTATTATTAATTATTACTTGTTGCATTGAATTATAGCTGTTACCATCCCCTCATCAAGGGCACCCTTTTCCCGCCGGCAACAATGAAATTGAACATTGTCATCGAAGCAAAATTAGATAGTATGTCCAAAAAAGGGCGTAAAATGATGTCATTGACATGCAGATCAACGTCCAAACATTGAAGTATGCCACCACCTTACCATTAAATTATTGGAGACATCTTTTGGAAGTTTCGATTCAAGTTTGAAATTGATCTTTAAATTTGGTTTTCGCTTTCCTCCTCATCCTGTTGAGGTATCAGCCAGAATGATAAAAACACAAACAAGAAAACAAAAAGTGAAATCGCTTGTAGGGAGTAATCAAAGAAAACATATTAAATTTAGTGCAGAAAATATTGGATTTGTCACCCGATTTCTGTATAAAGATAAAGATGAAGAGGACGAGGATGAACATCCCACAATTGCACAGATTGATTTCCTCTGTACCCCCAAAACTAAGGTGAGTATCAACAATTTCAAGTGTTAATGATAGATTCCAGCAGTAATGAAATTGTAAGCTTTGTTGAACGAGCACCTTCAGTTGATTTTTAAGGTTAAATTGCACTTGGGTTTGCTTCATTCTGAGTTGAATTTGAAATGGAAGGTTGTGTTAAACTAAATCTCATGTTAGTGCGTAGATTAAGCATTTTTTGATCTGTTACCGATGGTTAATTTCACATAACTACGATCCATTTCCCCTTTGTGTTGATTTTTTCTAAGTTGGGTAATTTAGTAGTTGTATGATTTGGATGCATGGTGTGTCATTTGAAGAACTGCCGTCAAGACAAAGCCCTTGTGCTCAAAATCTGTTTCCTTGGCAAAAGCTCTTCTTGCACGTCATATAATTTGGTGTTTCAGTTATTAGCCTCTTTAATTCACTGAGCATGCTCTGTTTTAGCAATTTGTCGAAGCATAACCTTCTCGGGTATCTTACATTTGCAGCTTAGAGACATCTAAGCGTTCTCGCATAGGTTACTGATTTACTTTCTTAGTGTTATCTTCATAGCGGTGCACCTTGCTGTCTTCCCCACTAGATTGTCACCTGCCACATATTAGATCTGTTGGAATACAAAATGTTAACAGTACTGTCTTAAACTGCAAGATACTGTGTCTTTGTTGCCCTATTGACCGCTTTCTGATTAGAAGATTTGATGCAACTTGTTGTAATTGAGGCTGGGCACTTTAATAAGTTGTGTTGTTCCTCGTTTCATGCATTTGGTAAATTTTAATCTTCCCGATTCCATGCATTTGATGGAGCTGTCTTTTGCTCCTGTTTTTCTGCATAGAATTTTGGAGGGGGTTCCTTTTCCTCTAAATTTCAATTACAATTTCCACTTCAAGATTTTGACTAGGTAGGATAGTGGTCCTAAATATGAACCGGTTTACTGGATTCGTTTTTATTTTGCTTCAAGTCTTTACTATTAGGACATAAGAAGGAACAAAGACCATTCCACATATATAAATAATATAAAAAGAACAATTTCCATAACCTAGGTTCGGCTCTCAACACCTCCAAGTCATTACGTTTATAATGTGATGTGTTTGTTTTTCATTTTTCAGTGGGATAGCGCTTGATTTCATGCTGGCTGTAATTTAATATGTCTTGTTATCTTACATGAGCTCTATTCAGATACAGATAGATATGTAGTTGGGCAGTAAGTGAATTGTAGCCAATCCAAAAATGTATCAGCAATGGTGAAAAGTATGGGTGAAACTAATGGGCACTATTGGTAACATACTTTGTGTCCATTCATAAAATGGTGTAAGTGTTGGGTTTGCATTATAGAAATGGATGCAACCACATACTGTTATTATGATATTTCTATCAGGATTCAAATGTGTAGTTTTTGCGTCAAACTCAATGATTCATGTTTCATGAATAGTGGTTCACAGGAACCAATCTCTCATGAGAATGAATGATCCACTTAGCACTCATTGCATCTAGGTGATGCTCATAGAGGTGAAACATTGGGCCTTCTTGGGAGGTCACCAATCCTAGTACTACTCCAACTCAAGCGCGCTTAACCATGGAGTTTCCTCCAAGGTTAAACCCACTTAGTTTGCAACCCCATTTGTAAAACCTTCAGCAAGTGTTGTGCCTTATGAACCATTCATTATAGAGCCCCTTTAGCTCATCAATTGATAAGTAGGAGATACTTTTGACAACAAGTCAAATTATGATATTGCTATCAGGATTCAACCGTGTAGTTTTTGAGTCAAACTCAATGACCCATGTTTTATGAATAGTGGTTCGCATGAACCCTTCTCTCATGAGAATGAATGATCCACTTAGCACTCATTGCATCTAGGTGATGCTTACAGAGGTGAAGCATTGGGCCTTTTCTGGAGGTCACCCATCCTAGTACTACTCCAACTCAAGCATGCTTAACCACAGAGTTTCCTCAAGGTTAAACCCACTTAGCTTGCGACCCCATTTGCAAAACCTTCGTCAAATGTGTGATGTCCCTATCCAAATCCTAATTTCTAGAACCAAACAAGCAAAAAGAAAGCTCCTTGTATTATCCTTATAGACGATACGCTACATGGATAAGTTATTACAAAGATATTAAGCAGCAATTTTATGTTAATGAACACAAGGATGTCTTCAAGGTGTTGATAGAAGGATGCGATTATCATCCAGCTATATGGAAGCCTTATATTAAGAATAACATAAGTGCCAACGATTCTATCCTGTAAAAGAAAAAGAGATGTTATGCAGCGAAGAGAATAATAGTAGCAATTAGTCAATTAATGTATAAACAGTGATTAAAGAGACTTGGTATTGGTGTATGAACAGCCAGCGATCATCTAAGTATATATGAAGACCAAACAAAGATACAAGTGATTAAGCCTTGCTTGGAATCGATCAAGATATTTTATCAATGCATAAGAAGATTTGATAAGGGCAAAGAAACTAATGGAATTATAACGATTAGTCGAGTATGGTGTAATCTGTACGTATGAACCATAATTAGACAGAACGAATAAGGAAATGAGCGATCGTTGTATTCATTATCAGCTAGTCCGGTTGAGGGAATCGATCATACTAATATCCATTATTTGCCACGAGATGATTGTAGTCCGCATCAATGAGGAATATGTCTCTTTGATCAAATACAATAATAATATCGATGATCATATCTCACTTCGAATAATCAATTCCAATGTGATTACATCTATATGCAGCAATGTAACAGAGATTAACGTGTGGCTAGCGATTCATTAACAAGCAGTAATATTAGAGTATTAAGAGCAGCGTTTGGGTTCTCAAGATAACACATGACTTTTGAGGATGAAAGGTGCGATTTGCATACTAAACCGATCTGTGTAGATTGGTATAACTTAAGAAAGTAATTACTACAGTAATTATGGGTGGCAGCAATTAAGAAATAACAAATAATCATTAACAGATCGTTTGTTATGAAGAGGAACGAGTTGGAAGAGACATGTCTCTTTGACAATCAAGAGGTGCAATCCCTTCGGTATTGCAAGGTATATAAGGAGGTCAAACTCATTCAAGCAAGGGAGGAATACAAACAGACATATGAACATGAAAAGACAGATTTGAAAGTAGTATATGCATATGTAAAAGGAATAGATCTGACGTGGTTGTATCAATTTTGTACAGAGCATTACAATATGGTCATTTATAAAAACATTCTTTATGAAGAATTGACGAGGAAGATATATGCAAATGTAGAAGAAGAATTATGCAGTATTGATGCCGAGTTAAAGAAGGAGATTTTGCAGTTATAAAGGAAAGACATTGGCCAAATATAGAAAAGGAGAAATGATAGCATTAATTGCGAAGATAAGTTCTATCTTCCGAACTATTCAAAATTTTTTTAAGTTAATTATCATAATAAAATGTCTTCAGTTTGGGTAAATTTTATATTACAGTTCTCACCTTAAGTTGGAATTGTTGTCTCAGGACTAAATTAAGGAAAATACAAAAAGGGGACATTACAAAGTGTTGTGTCTTATGAACCATTCATTATAGAGCCTCTTAGCTCATCAATTAATAAGTAGGAGATACTTTCCATAGCAAGTCAAATTATGATATTGCTATCAAAATTCAATTGTGTAGTTTTTGAGTCAAACTCAATGACCCATGTTTCATGAATAGTGGTTCACATGAACCTATCTCTAATGAGAATGAATGATCCACTTAGCACTCATTGCATCCAGGTGATAGTCAAACTTTATAACCCTTTAGTGTTTTTTCATATTGTTCCCTTTTATCAAGCTTTGTGGGCTGTTCATTGAGTGATGTCTTTTCAGTGATGACTTCTACAATTACTATCTAAATCCTTTTGGGTTTATAATTGAAGTGCACAATATTTCTTCAAGTAATTGCAAGCGTCAAAGTAGAATTTGAAGGCACAGGCAATAATCTTTTTAGGTCATTTATTGTTCTTTTTAAATTGGAAATCTTACAGAAATAATCATTGCCACTTAAATAATTCCCCAATCTTTCTTTTTCCTTTTATTTAAAATGTCTGCTTAGTTCATATATAGGTTGCATAAGTATGACATTACTTGTATGCTCCCTGTGAAATCATTTTTAATGCAAACGGATAGGTTAAAAAGAATATCACTTCTGGTAACAAATCGATTATTCTTATTTATATTTTTTACTCTTGCAATATTTTTCTGAGATGTTTAAAATATCTCATGTTTTTTCTCCTGCAGCTTTATTTGTTCTCATCTTTTCATAAAGTTTTAAAAAAATTTAAGCCTTTTTAAGGGGTGAATTCTATTTATACTCCTAGTTTATTCTAAGTGAGCAAAATTAGCACGTTGGTTCTAACCTCTAATGTCCTTTTAATGTCCAAAGCAAATAGTCTCCTTTTACTTAATGTAGGGCTTTAAATTTGGCTAAGGTGCCATGACAAAAGGGTGCCTATTCTGTCAGAATTGCCCAAGACTTGCACCTAACCTTGACCATTGAGGTGTACTGCATCCAGAATTCAATATGGTGTGTTACTCAAAAGTTCGAAACTGCATGTTCCAGGGATTTGAACTTGGAGATTCGCCATGAAAGCTCAATGATTATTCCTTAAGCACAGTTGAGTTGACTTCAAGAAATTGCAAGGTTTAAAGTGAACATGGTGGTGGGCTTGGTTACATGATAATTGTTATGTGGTGTTGCACACATTGACATAACTTCAGCCTTGATCTTTGGGTCTTGCCTTGGATATTTCAAAGTTCAAGGTGTTAGTAAAGTACACATCAATGGGTCCATTGTTTATGGTGTGCAACTCCTTGCTTTCCACTGCTTGCTGCTACCTTTTTGGCTTGTCTATTTTGCATGTTGCTTGAGAAAATTCTCTCTTTTTTGAAATGATATTATCACCAGTGCCCACAAGTAAACTGCCGTTGGATAGAATAAGGCTACACTGACCATTAAAGCTCTGTGGAAATTTAAATAGAATCTCCTAGAATCGCTAATGATCTTCTGCAAGTCTGTAACTACATATGGTAATACTTAATACCCTTACTGTCACCATTGTGAAATAAATAACGGTTTAACCAGTTGAGCAGGCATTCCATTTTATATTAACTTGTGCAAGCTCTATGTTTAAATTTATCTTTTCATGATGAGATTTTTTTTTGTTTAATTATCCAATGCCTCAAATTTATAGGTTACATTTTTAATTTTAGAAAACACAGTTCAGGTTTCAAACTTTCATCTATTTTTTGTTTGTTCTTTCTTCTATCATAAGAATGCTTTCTTAATTTATAGTATATAAGCATGACGAGTTGAATCTTTACAGGGACAATGGTACTTAACAGGTTATCTTTTGGGTTGGCAACGTTTTCATTTGGTTTTCTTGCATTCATGTTTGGAGTTATTGCCGAGAATAAGAAGGTACCATATCTAGCTAGTATCCTTATCCTTTCAGATGTTTTGGGATAATATAGACGCTTTCTATTTGATTGAATAGTTATCAGTAGTAAGTGCCACCTGCTATTTTTCAGAAGTGAGCATTCATTATGTCCTACTAGTACAAGGAAGGATCTTTAATTCCCAATAATTGGAGTTCAATGCAAGTAATGGAACCCATTGTAGACTTATGAAAAATAATTTGAATCTCTTAATAATTTCAAGGCATTTTTTGACTGACACAAAGAAACTATAATCTTCTCTTAGAATTAATACACACTCGATGAATCAAGCTCTACATTTTGATTTGTTTTGCTTAACTTTTTTCTTAATCCTTGCATTCTAGAAATTACAATTTTCATGGAAATCTGTAGCCAAATTTATTTCAATAGCTTCTTTTGTATGACATAATAGTTCAGTATTATAAAAAGGAACCTATGCAACACTAGTACTTCCAAAACTGCTATCAATTTTGATTGAAGAATTATTAAAAACCATACTTTACTATCAATGTAAATAACTAATAAGCTTAATGGTTTACCAGAATACTCACAGCTACAGATGCAATATTGCATAAAGATCCTCACTACCTAGGCATGGGAAATGTTAACAGTAGAATCTTCCTCTACAGAATAGGAAGTTGTGGTTGCTTCACAATGGCAGGAAGAGTACCATGTACGAGATTACAGAATGATAAGAGAGATGAAGTTTGTGCATCACGAAGAAGAAATTGCCAAAATCAAATGTTCAGTTGATAGTGTCATCAGTCCTGGACCTGAAAGAAGATGAGAAAAATCAGTCAAAGTGGTTAAAATATAAAAAATCCAATTAAGTTCTCCGTTTTTGCTTATCTTTCTTTTGAGGAAGATTTTGTAGTTTCTTTAGAGTCTAGTGAAAAGAATTCCAAGCCAGACAATAAGCAACTATGCTGAATAGATCATCAGTCATCCTATATGTTCAATATTTGATGATTTTGACTTGTGTCCATGCTTGATCTGCTGATTTAAATGTGCATTATTTAGTTATGACTGCTCAACTTTTCCTAAATACATTCTTAAATTTGATGGCGATAGAGTATTTAAGTCAGGCTGGAACAAGATCTTATAAAATAGAGAAGAGTATTTTTATTTGAGCTAAAGTAGTGAGGATCTATAGGGAGTTCAGCCCATAGAACAAGTGTGTATCAAACAATATCAAATATCTAACGAATGCCATTACAAACAACATCTGCAGGGGTAATAGCTAGCACAAAATAAAAGAAAACATCAAAATAGAATCTGCAAAGAGCTTAAACTGAACCAACCAAAAACCTTCTGCCATCTGCCAGGCTACAAGAGTTAAGAAATACGCCAGCAACCAATGCCAGCATCAGTCCTATGTCCTTCCTTCCACCAAACATACGACTGTTCCAACCCTCAGCTGCCACCATCCCTGATTTTGGTTTTATGTCACCACCCTCTTCTGTTGACCCAAAACATCAAATTTTGTTCTATGAATAATTTCTCATTTCTTGGAGGCTCTCTGCGAGTAGCCATCAGATAGCTGAGGCAAAGTATACACACTAGTAACTTTAAGTGTGCCTTTATTATGAGAAATCTGTAGGAATTTGAGAACGGGTTGTAAATTCTAATAGAACACTGTGATGATCTCAATGTCATTGTTCACTGCACTCAGCTGTTCCTAGATTGCTGCAAGTTAAATGCCATCCAATTAGTGACTGCTAAAAAATGTTAACCACCCACGACAACCTTTGTCTCCTTTGGTTCCTCCAAATCACACTCCGTGACTGTTGTGTTCTTGGGGAGGAGGAGCAAAAGCTCCAATCAGCCACTAACATCCTTTGATTGATCGACTTGTTCAAACTTCTCACAGAAATCAGCAATAATAATGGCTTGGAGTGTGAATACCAATTGCCTACAAGTCCCTCCTTACCTATAATGCTCTTAACCAGATTCAAAAACATAAAATCGTGACATCAAAAGATCTTCCTCAAGTGGTGGTAAAAAACCCAACCATATCAGAAGGGGTCCATGTCTCCACCTGCCATCTAAATACGAGCCATAATACCAAACAAAACCACTACACAAAAACTAGAAGCCATGCCAAGCTTGAAATCACACCAACTCACAAAGAACTGAACCCAAAACAAAAGACACCTAACAAACTGTGGCAAGGAGAGTGAGGGAAGGTCATAGATAACACTATGCACATGTCAACCTTGCCACATGTAAAATCAAAATCGATACGATCTAGGGGACATAGGCACTATAATTTCCAATTCATAGAGCTTGGAAAGCCAACAAAAAGGGGCTTTTAATAACGATCATGATAACTTCTCTTTCCTAAGTAAATCTTCAAGTCTTCCCACTTTGCTACCCTCATGCTGGAAGAGCATTAAGTCTATTCATTTATTTGCAAGCAAATCTGCCACCTTGTCCCGTTCATGGAAGCAATGGTTCAATTTTTTTTGAAAGGAGAATAGCTTCTTCCAAAATAATGTAGAGTTTCCAATTAGTATAGTATGCCTTTTGCAAACCTAGAATCACATTGAAAAATTGCCTTCAACTAACAACTTCCTACAACCTTTGGCCTTTGACAAGGTAAGCCCAACTATCATGTCCTCTCATTTTGCTTTGTTGTTGGACTTGTGCCCCAAAAGAAGATGCCTCCTTTTAAAAAATATCTTAGAGAATCTTGGGTAATTACATCCTCTCGCAAGGCTTGGGTTTCCTTTAGAAGCCTCGACAAAATTCTACTTCCAAAATTCGTTAGGAGGAGGAAATAATTTTTCTTCTCTTCTTTTTAATTTCTTTTCTAATTACCCATGAATAGGCAATTTAATTTGAATATTCTAGGCTCTCGATATTATTTTCTCTTTAGGAGAAAGAGAGGAAGCCAATTTCTAGGTTTTTGGCTTTACAAATTCTACAGGTTGTACCTTCTATTTAATATTAACACCTTTGCCATGAGAAACTCACTCGAAAGATCCTTTAGTTTCTTTCCAACCAAATCCTTCAAATCACACAAAGAAGGGAGGATTTCCAAATAGAATTGAGTCTATGGTAACCCTAGGTCAACTGCAAATATGTTGACAAATAGTAGCCATAAAGAGCCAATATGTGTGGAGATTGGAAGGTAGAGTAAACCAAATTGACAAGATAATGGGCCTTAAAGTAAAAGATGGTCCATTGATTCAAAATTAGAACAACAAAGAGAACATTCAGAAGGACCTTTTCATGAAATTATCAGACATAAGAATCTTCTTCCTAGCATCCAACCAAACAAAAGCATTACATTTTGGGGAGAGGGGGAACATTCACACACCATTTCAAATTGATAGGCCAATTGGACAAAGGAGGAATGCTAGTTTCTAATCAAATTATAACCAAAATTCACCTTGTATGAACCTTCTTGGTTATCCAACCAACAAATCAAGTCTTGATGGTGTCGAAAAAGTATCTATATTCTATCCAATAGGGATTTAAATAGGATTTCTTGCTCTTGAGGGAAGGGGAGAGCACTAAAGTCCTTCCATACTCGAGATAAGTGGCCATCTTTCACACACTTCTTGATAGTCCTTAACCTTGAAGCCCTTATGGTCTCTAAGATATGCACAAGCATCCTCAAGACCTGGTATGCTAGAAAAGGAATGAGTACCAAACCAAGAATCAAACCAAAAGTATATGGTAGTGCCACCATACACATTTCAAGAAATCCTAGCGAAGATAATGTCCCTAGTTGAGATACTAGACTTTCAAATTGTGGAATCACTAGGAATATTAGTCGTAGAGGAAAAGAAAAGGGAAGGTTGATGTTGTCGGGAATAATCATTATGTTATGTTGTTGTCGGTAATTATGGGTTACGGCAATCAGTTAGTCTTCCCGAAGGGCAGTTGGATGCGACAGTTGGTCGCACCCCTTTGGGTATTATATATTGCATACCTTTCCTTCTAAGTAGCAACATGATAGTCGTATTTGGGTGTGATGTTATAAGCACTTGATGTACATGGACTGTTGAATTAATACAGAGACTGGCTCTTAAATATATTCTCATTATGTTCTGTGCATTTACTTTCTGCATTTAAATGTTTACCCGTATGTGGCAAACATCTGGTGCCGTTGCCTAGACATACTTGGGAAAGGAAGGAGCAGATGGCGTACGGACACGATGGGCCTACTTGTTGGAGAGATTAACCTAGAGGCCGATGCGATGACGCACAAACGGAGCTCTACGACGGAGAAGACATTGCAACGAGGGAATTTTCAATCTTGCTTCAGGTGGCGATCGAGACCTACGTCCGAAGAGAGGCCATGGAGGCTGAAGTCCCAACAAGTGGTGTGTGGACCGCACTGGAAGTTAGCTCCTCAGCGAATCGGCTAATGAACCACCTCCCCCAGTTGCTTGCATAGGCATCACTGGCACAGCAAACCCACCTGGAGGAGATTGCTCGTGAGGAGCGATGCCAACAGGTCCTCCAACAGTACGGAGAAAGCAATTGTCGCTGGGAAGCGGAGCGTGATGGCAAGAGGCCAAGGGGAAATTGAACCCTGAACCTCCAGGAGGAATAAAGAACATTCTATATTATAATAATGGTGTCGTACTATTGACACAAATTGTATCCGACGGGATGAATTAATAAAGAAGTGTTCTATTTTTATGTGTTGTTGCTATTTATGAAGATGTAGGGGAATTAATGCCCAACTTATTAAACAAGGATACAAATAAGAAGGCACAAAGCGAGGAGTGGGAGGCCACATAGAGGGCCTTGATTCTGGAACAACAAGTAGAACGTAGACGGAGGTTGAGGCAACTTGCCGAAGGATGACTTGCCGAAGGGTTGCCCGAAGGGAACCAAGGAGGTGTCATGGGGGGTGCAGAAGCCGAAGGAGATTTCTATGCATCGCCATAACATCGTAGGGTGAGAAGCCACGAAGAGTTTTTGGAGGAAACTAGGCTGCGAAGAAATCTGGTCGAAGGGACCCGGGAGCAGTTCAGGAACTTATCCCTTACGCTGCGCACGGAGGACCACTGAAGGGAGCGAACAGAGGACGAGGGTGAGAACAGGGGAGAGGGCAACAGTACGACCGTAGGTGCGAAGGAGGCACAGGCACAGGCACACGGTAGACAGGAACCCCTCTTGGGACCCATCACACCAAGCATGCGTACCCCCATTCACTCAAACAGGAAACACCATCGGCGTGGGTGCATGACAGACACAACCACCTTTGGGGACACGACCCCCATTAATGGCCAATAGGCAGAAGCTGCCGAAATTCACCGGCAACGGGAAGGAGGATCCTATAAGGTACTGCAAAACCTGCGAAACCATATGGGCGGCCAATGGTGTCACGAACCAGGACGAATGGACGATGCAATTCCCAACAACATTACGGGGAGTTGCCATCAACTGGTACTCAGATATTGATAAAACTATAGTGGCCACATGGGACACGCTGCGGAAAGCCTTCGAGAAGGAGTTCCGCCTACTCCGGGATGATAATGAAATAGTGACAGAGATATACAGTACAAAACAAGGACAAAAGGAATCAGTTCGGGCCTACGGAAGGCACCTAAAGGAGATAATTGGGAAAATGGAGAGTTAGCCTGCCGATGGACTCAAGAAGAGGTGGTTTGTAGAAGGCCTAAAACCCAGTTTGAAGAAGAAAATGAAGATAGTCCCTCCTTCGTCATACGATGATGCATACAATAGGGCTATGGACTTAGAAAGTGAATACAAAACGTCCAAGAAAAAGGGGAAGTACTCCTCGGAGGAAAATGACTCTTCCTCTGATGAGAGTGGTAATGCGGAGTCGAAAAAGAAAGTGACCGCCTTGCAGAGGGACATGGAGTGTATGATGAGGGAATTTAAAGCGATGAAAGGCTCTATTAGCCAGACCGAAGGAGACGTGTGGTGCATAGAGTGCAAGGAGGAAGGACATACGAAGGGTACATGCCCGAAGAAGGCCTTTTGCAAAATTTGCCAAGTAATGGGACACACCATTAAGGAGTGCCCATACAATAAGAAGACCCAAAATATGCAAGTGTTGTTCACTAAGCAGGCCACAACATCCACACCAGCGGGTATGGCCCAACAAACCAACACAACGACATCATCTGGAGGTTACCGAGACAACAAATGCTGCGGTGGAAGGAATAACAATGACAATAACAATACCGAAAGTTGTGTCCAGTATGACGCCAAGGGCCGACCAATGATCCAATGTAGGGCCTGCAATCAGTGGGGGCACTTTGCCCGAGATTGCACGAAGGAAGCCACCCTTCAGCACCTCTGCCGCTAGTGTGGGCCAGGCGACCATGAGGATGCAAATTGCCGGAAGCCAGGAGTAAACCTTTTGAACATCGAACCCACGAAGGCAGAAGTGTTGGCAATCACAAGGGCATAGGCCAAAAAGGTCGCATACCCCAATCCTCACATGGAGACTGAGAGAGTGCGAGAAGCAAGGGTCAATATCACAAAGGAAATGGCCGCACAAGGACAAAGTAGCCACGAGGCCACAAGCCCATCACAGACGAAGGGAGAAGAGAGAATCCTACGACAAATATTGCAAATAGAGGTACCCGTGAAGATTCAAGACCTCCTTGAAACCATGCCGCAGTTGAAAATGGCTAAAACGAGGGAGGTCATAAGCCCCACGATCGACCCTACGTCGTTAGTAGTCAACAACGAACACCAATCGACAGTGGTAGAAATGGGCATCCTAGGAACTACCTTGATGGACACCATTGTGGACGTAGGGTCAGGAGTAAATGTGCTCCCAGAAGAGACATGGAAAAAACTGGGAAAGCCTACGTTGTGGCCCCCCACGTTCAACCTGCTAGGGGCAGGTCAACACGGGATTAAACCCCTCGGTACCCTCATGGGCCAGCGGGTGATGATTGGCACGCAGCCATTCGTGCTAGATTTTGTAGTGATTCCACTGAAGCAGAAAGGGTACGACGCCATTCTCGGACGTGGGTGGCTCATTGTAGCAAAGGTGAACCATAACTGGAAGAGGAATACGCTTTCCTTGGAAAGTGCGGGGAGGAAGTACGTGATCGATCTCCGTACGCAGATGGTGAGCGAGGAGTTGGTATCCTCCTCCAAGTCGAAATCTGAGGGAGACCAGTTGGGTGAGGATGGAGACGGACGCCGTATGGAGCCCAGTGACGAAGGGGTATTAGAATTGGAAGCATGCTCGGGGGATGACGGGGACTCCATGAATGGCCTCTTCCACTGGCAGATGGAGGATTACGAAATGTTCCAGAGCTACAGGCTCGAAGTAGAGGAACTAGAGCAAGTAACATAGGAGGTAATACATAGAATATTTGAAGGGAGACGCCCGTGTGAGTGACACCACCGCTCACCAGTTCTCGAAGGAAGAACCCATCAAGTATCAAGAGGTAAAATTGAAGGAGACAAACCTCAGTGACGTAGATAATCCCAAGATCATTCGTGTTAGTAACGATTGGAACCCTGTGTGGAAGGCCGCAACCTTCAAAATCTTTATTCTTCTTCTTCTTATGTACAGGAAGGAGACCGTGGTTCTTGTAGAATTTATGGTTCTAGGTCTTCGGATGACCATTGAAAACAAACTTGCCATCAACGGGTCCAAATTGAAACCCTACCACGAGAAGCACGCAGGGGACCCGAGAGGCTGGAAGGACACCCAAGAGTCTGGAGGGGGACCTAAGAGGATGGAAGGGGACCCGAGAGGCCGGGCAGGTGACTCGAGAGGCACGGGACCAAAGCGGGAGAAGGGCAATCCCAGAGACACGGGACCCGAGCCGTTGACTATCTGGACAATTAGATTAGGAAATTAAAAAAAAAAAATTGAAAAAAATAAAATCGGTGGCCACGGTGGAACCACCGTTGGGGGGGCCACCGCCGATGACCACCGTGCGATCGTTGTCCACTGTGGATAGGCCCCGATAAATCTATTATACTAGCCGCTAAGATAGAAAACAGAAGTGCCCACGCCCCAGCCAAAGACACAATCGTGAGGGAAAAAGAAATTGCAACAAAAGGGAGTAAAGGAAACCCGACGCCATAGGGAAGAAGAAGATTTTGCCATAGGAAAAGCACCAAAGAGAGATACGAAGTCGCCGAAGGATAGTAATTAACAAAGGAGAAAATAAAAACGCCAGCTGAAGGGGGTCTTGGAAGCCAAAGGGGTATATTACTGAAGGGTGTTGGATAGAGGCAGACTCCACAGAAAGATTTCAATTGCCATCAGCTGAAAGATGTCCTATGTAATTCAAAGGGAAACAATTTAGTGCCGAAGGAAGAAATTGCGAATTGAACCTACCCGCTGGGAGGTAATAAAATATTTTTTTGAAAGTGGTGGTGGGACCTCCATGCGGTAGAACTACCGTACGGTGGACCACCGTCAACGGAGGTCACCGGCCTCGGAGGGCGGAACTTGGCGGGTATTCATCCTTCGTACGGCCACTATTGTACACCCCGTACGACTGGACAACATCCACCGTACAACTTTCCCAACCACCGTACGGGAGACCAATTACCGTATGACACCAAGCCTTCGGGTGACCCCAGTCGCCATACGGCTCAGCCACCATACGACAAACCACTCCATCGTATGACAAATAACCTTTGTATGGGCTCAGAACATTACAGTCCGTAGGCCTGAAGGAGCACAGTGACGACGACGACGGTTTAAAAAAGGGTGAAAGGAAAAATACCACAGCACGGCAGGGATAAAGTGGTGAGGGCACATGAAAAAAAAAAAAAATGTGCCGACATTCAAATAAGCATGCAATTTAAAAAAAAAAAAAAAAAAATGACGACCAGATTGAAAATCATTCGATGGAGCCATGACACTGAAAAATTAAAGTGGAGAAGAAGGTTTTTGGCATCTTAAATTATCACAAAAATGATGTGTGCCATGGACTTCCGTGTGGTTTTGAAGGTTGTAAATTGGCGCTACCCCCGGACCCCGCGAGGGGCGTTGCCCCTCGACCTCGTTGGGGGCACTGCCCCCAGACCCCCAGTTTATTTTTGAGCTACAATACACTTTTGAGTTGGGCGAAGGGCACCAGAGAAGTCATAGTAAGTGTTGGGGTTGTTCCATACTGTGAGAAAGAAGCCTGAAGCTAAGCATTGGCGGGGAAGCCATAAGCCGTAGAGGGAGACAGATTTGGAGGTTGCGAACAAACAGAGTTTGAGGGAAGGCATTGCAAGAACGCGAAGTCGTATGGCACCGGGGAGTTATTCAGTTCAGTTATCAGCCTTTGGGGACTATGATGGAGGATTTGAGGCGTCTCCTAGCCTTTGTGCCAGAGGGTTGTGGGCACTTCCAGGCATGAATGGTACACTTTGAGGAACTCGGAGTATGTCTCGGCTGGATGTGAGGTTGCCTTGGTGGATGCACAGAGGGCTTGGGAGGAGCTGACCACCAGGTTGGAGGCAGTAGTAGTGTGAGACTTAGCTTAGCGTACCCAAGAGTTGGATGCCAAGAGGGCAGCGCGGGTGGCTATTGAGGACAAATTGGCTAGGGAGACAATATCATTTGAGTAGCAATTAGTTGGTGGAGGCTGAGACTGAAAAGTGTGTTTTGCAGACAAGTTTGGTTTAGGCACAGGAGGATTGTGATGTCCAGGAAAAAAAAAGAACTCCTTGTGGAAGCAATAATGGTGAAATCCGCACTTGAGCTTCAGATGGTAGTAGAAAAGGGTTTTCAGGTGAGGATGCAATAGGTGTATGATTTTTGGGCTCGATTGGCGTCAGCAGTTCCTGCATCTTCTTCATCGGCGGTGCAACTACCTCCTTCAGGGACGCCCCCTCAACACCTTCTTCTCTATACCTTGATTCTGTTTAATGTATGAACATCATCTCTATTTTGTATTAAGTCGTCCGGAGACGACTTCTTTTCTTGGGGGGGATGATGTTGTCGGGAATAATCATTATGTTATGTTGTCGTCGGTAATTATGGGTTACGGTAGTCAGTTAGTCTTCCCGAAGGGCAGTTGGATGTGACGGTTGGTCGCACCCCTTCGGGTATTATATATTGCATACCTTTCCTTCGAAGTAGCAACATGATAGTCGTATCTGGGTGTGATGTTATAAGCACTTGATGTACATGGACTATTGAATTAATACAGAGACTTGCTCTTAAATATATTCTCATTATGTTCTGTGCATTTACTTTCTGCATTTAAACGTTTACCCGTATGTAGTAAACAGTTGACCCGTGAAATATTTTAAGTGCAATAGGTTTCATTAGAACAAATTCGGGTCCAAGAGAAAATTCTAGGTCACCTTAGTTCCCAACACTAAATTTTGAGTGGTCAAATCTTTAGTTCTTCCCCCACATTGCAACTTGCTAAAACACACTTTATTATGATTGGAAAAAGGAATTTTTTTTTCTTCTTTGAGGCCTTGCCAAAGAAAATTCTTGCAAATACTATAAATATTATCATTAGCTACTTTGGGGATAACCAAGACAAAGAGAAGTATATTAGAACGAGTTGCAAGACAACCTTGATCTTAAAGAGACGTCTTATTAAACTACTCTAGGAGCCACTCTAAGAATCAAGCTTGCTTTGGATAAGCTATAGAGTTTCCTTCCATAGATTAACATAGACATTTCCAAAGAATAAATTGATACACAAATATTTGTTGGGCAACAATGTTGACTTGATCCCAAAATATCACAAATTTTGAGTTGATAGCATGATATCGTTTTGAGAAAGAATATTTTTATTTATCTTGTTTGTGTTGCCTAAAAACCACAACATAACCATCCAAAATCTTTTTGAAAACCCTCCCCTAAAAAATTATAGAAGCACCAATCATAGTTGTGCAATCAACAAATTGGATATGCATAACTAGAACCATCTTAGGAGAGAAGGAGAAACATTTGCATTGACTAGAGACACAACCTTTTCAATAACCTACTCAATGCCGTTTGCAAAAGAATGAAAAGGTAGGGTAACAAAGGATCATCCTAACAAATACCTCTATAACGTTGAAAGAAACTAGAGGGAGAGCCATTCATAAATATCAATAACCATACCATTCAAATACAATTCATCGCCCAAAAAATCCACTTTTAGGAGTAATCAAAATCTTTAAGAGCTTATTTAAGAAAATACAAACATGCCCTATCACAACCTTCCAATATATAAATTTTCACGACAATACCTTTCTCACTAGAATTTTCCATCAAATGGACAATTTCATGACGAATAATAATGTAGTCAAGAATGTCAACCTTGCACAAAACCCCCTGTTTTGGAAAAAATAAACTAGGTGGTAGGACATTTGATCTTTCCACTATTGCCTTAGAAACATTTTTATTGACAGTATTACAAATATTAATTAACTTGAATTCCAAAAAGGGAGCCAAATAAGATGATTTGGGGATAATGTACCACACAATTGCATTTAAATTTTTTGAGAAGGATGCTTACTCCAAAGAATCATTTAACTCCTTCATGATATCCTCGCCTATCATCTCCAAAATTCTTGAAGAATGCATTTGGAAATCCATTAGGGACAAACACCCTATCTCATTTTAAGGCATTCATATCACCTTAATCTTTTGAAAGGGAGAAGGGTGCTAAGAGAGCAATAGTATTATTCTCTAAAACTAGAGTAGGGACACAATTAAGGAGATCAATTTGTTCACCTAATGCAAGATCCTTTCAAAGAGGAGATTAGAGAAAAAGAGAATTGCTTCCTCACTATTGGCCTTGGTATTGTTTAGAACCACACCAATACTACTTGAGATGGAAGAAATATGGTTTACATGCTTCCTAGCCATGGTAACAACATGAAACCAAAGGTTTAAATACTTTTGTTTCAGAAATATATCCTCTTTCTTTAGAAATATCTTCTTAAAGAGAAAAGTAAACAACATCCCTCTTCCAATACAAGATTGATCAAACCTATAGTTTGAATCTTAGAATAGATCTTTAGGGGAAGTTCTATATTCACTTTATCAACAAATATATTAACAAAAACCTCTCTATTATAAGACTTGGATTCCTTTGTACGTATTTCAAGACAAACAAGACAACCAACATTGAAGTCTCCATTCAAGAGACCATTCTAACTTGAGAGCGACTAAAGATAGAGAGAAACCTCAACCCAAACCTTTCTTTTTCGAGTGGAAGAGCTAGGGTTATTTACATCTATAACAAGACCTTTGAAGTTTTCATAGGAGGATTAAAATACACAATGTATCTAGCTAAGGTTTTTTACATAGTTCCATGGAATGGGAGCATGGGGAATAGGGGACCAAGGGTGTAAGTTTGGGAATGGGGCTAGTGAGGGTTTGGAGGTGGAGCCCCCTAGTAGGATTGAGGGGTAATGCCCCCCACAATGTCTAGGGGTAGCTCCTTTTAGACCACATAGGCCTTGATGGAGCACAACATTTTGTATAATTTTATCACTATGTATTTTTATTTCACTTATGTCAAGTCTTGATTATTTTTTATCAAATCTTCATTTTATAAAGAACTATATTATTGGGGTGTTTTTTGAATGTTTAGGGTGTGGGTGTGTCCAACTAGACTTTTCAATTAGGGTTCGTGGCATACAGTTCCACAAATTACCTGTTAAAAAAACTACTTTCCAAAGTTTTAGGTATGGGAGACAACTAACAATTTTGAGGACATTTGAGATACTTGAAGAAGTTTCCAAGTAGTCTCAGGGATGCCTTGACATTTTCTCAACATCCCCATCAGGGGGGACACCTTGGAAGTGACCCCCTTTTGAGTGAAATGTCTCAGCAATGACTCCTCATTAGTAGTGGTGAGGAAATGGCAAGGGAATGTCCCCTTGGTGTCTCGTTCTAGAAACAACTTTTTTTTTTTGGGAGAGTATCCCTGTGGAATGATGGTTTTTACAACCAAATCAAACTAAAGAGAAGCTAGGTTCCACATAACACATCAACTACTTGAAGAATGAGACACATTTATGGCCAAACAAGGCCAACGTTTCCACCTTTTGTAAGTCAACTCAAACAAAAGCACTTTAGAACATTTTGTTTCTTACAAAAATATCTTATCTAGTTGCACTTGAAAAGTTAGTTTTTGAGCAATTTTTGTCTTGTAGGGGCATTTAATCCATTCTAGGAGAGGACTTTTATCTCTCAAATGGATCCCCCCTATCTCTTTGTTGTGAGCTGGAAACAAAAGCATCAATTTGGGCTTGAACACCGATATCCTCGAAGTTACTCCCTCCACCTACTAAGTTAAAAATTTTGATTCTTCATGCTAGATTGTGGGATTATTTCTTTGTGCAACTTTTGCACTTGAGATAACCACAAAGCATCAACTAGAGATTTTGGTTCTTGTCTTGCTAATTGAACCTTCTCATCCAACTCTCGAGAGTAAGTTGAGAAATGCTACTTTAATCCAATGAGACATCCAAAGATAACCTTCAGCATTGAGTTCAAAACCCAACGAAGGGACACAATGACGTCATTCTTACCTATTGTGACCATTTCACACATCGCCCCATTAAAATGGGGACCCCCCTCTTTTCGCTTCGTTTTTTGCTTCTCTCTGCTTGTTCTTCTCTCTGCTTTTAGGGTTTTGAGTGAGTGAGTTGTCTGTCTGGGCCAGGGCTAAGCCTTAGGAGTTTCTTTTGGATGTTATTCAAGCTGAGTCCAGTCAAATTTTGAAAATTGTTAAGTATCCTCCCGAAGATTGAGATGATTGAAATAAGGTAGGTCTTTCAAGAGAGTCAAATAGGTCTCAGGTTAGGTCTATTAAAGGTTTTTTAGGGTAAAATCCAATTTTGACTAAGTGTTAGCATTTTTGAAGGTGAAATTGTGTGTTCTTGCCTAGGTGAGTTTTGACCAAATTTTTGAAGCAAGATGATGCCTGAAACAGACAAATCGCTCCTGACCCTCAGAGAGGGCCCAGGGCGAAATTTATCCGGAGTACAATTTCTTGTTTTTGATGAACTTGCTAACTGGTTCCTGACCTTGAAAAGGACTTGACTTTGCCTTGTGAAGCAGTTTGAGACTTAAATTTGAAGCAGTTTGGCCAAAAGGGGTAAAATCGCTCCTGACCCTCAGTGAAGGCCTAGGGCGAAAATGATGTTTAAGTCATATTTGTCACTGACTTTTCTAATGTGCTTTGTGCAGGGTCTCCTGGAAGGATGATTGAACGTGACTTGATGCTTTGGAAGGTGTGGAGACGTGAAAGATGGTGAATTTTGCCCAGGAAAGGAAAAATCGCTCCTGACCCTCAGAGAGGGCCCACTGCGAGATTTTGATTTCCTTCATTTTGCAATGAAAAGTGACCAAGTTTTGATCATAAATGGAAAATAAATGACTTTCTCCACCCACTTGAAGAAGTTTTGGCTAGAAATGATAAAGGACCTTGTTGAAAACAGAAAAATCGCTCTTGACCCTCAAAGAGGGCCCACAGCGAGAAATCTTATAAGGGTCATTGCTAGCCTTATTTGGTCGATTTGAGAGGTCAAGAGCATGGTGAAGGATAGAATGAGCATAATGAAGTATCCAGACTTGATCAAAGATGATGAATTGAAGGAGTTTTGCCCAGGAAAGGAAAAAATCGCTCCTGACCCTCAGAGAGGGCCCACAACGATTTTCTTTGTGTGCACATTTTTGGACCTTTCTTGGACATGAATTTTTATTCATAGCAAAGAACAAGATGACATCTTCCTTGGCAAAGTGATTTTTAGATGAAAAGTGAAACATTTTGGTCCAGGTAGCAAAAATCACTCTTGACCCTCAGAGAGGGTCCACAGCGAGATTTTCAAATATGCATTATTCTTGCAAGATCAAAGTGATTTTATGATTGGAGGGGATGAAGGAAAGCATGTTCTATCCGTTGAATATAATTTGGAGGATCAACACAAGGAGAAATCAACCCAAAATGAAAAAATCGCTCCTGACCCTCACTGAAGGCCCACAGCAAGAAATCGCTCCGGACCCTTAGAGAAGGCCCACAACGAGAAACCTAAAATGGGAAATTTTCATCCAAGTTTGAGGAAAGTAAGGTTAGGCATGGGTTAGAAACGATGTTTGAAAAGCCTTGAAGTGAAAAGAAATCGTTGAGAATCAATATTTTGAAGGCAATTACAAAAATCGCTCCTGACCCTCAGAGAGGGCCCATAGCGATTTTCCAGTTTTCTCTCCTTTGTTTGAAGAATTGAGATAAAAACTTGCTTGGACAGGAGGAGGACGTGATGTGTTATGCCTTGGAGGTGATTTCAAGATTAAAAGATGAAGGAATTTGCCTAGAACCAAAAAAATCGCTCCGGACACTCACTGAAGGCCCACAGCGAGATTTTCAAAAAATGCATGTTTTCTTCAAAATGGTGCTAAGGCAAGGTTTGGACAAGGAGAAAAGACCTCCAAGAGCAGGATGAATATTATTTTGCCTTTAAAACTTGATGATTTTGGTCAAAAAATGAAAAATCGCTCCTGACCCTCAGTGAAGGCCCACAGCGAAAAATCGCTCCAGACCCTCAGAGAGGGCCCATAGCGATATTGTTGAAAATCCTCATTTTACCTTGCAACACCAAAGCGAATTTGGTTGGAGTGGATTAAGGAAGGACATTGCCAAATGATGAACAAAGTTTTAATGAAAAATGATGGAGAATCAAGCTCAAAATCAAAAAATCGCTCCTGACCCTCAGAGAGGGCCCACAGCGAGAAACTTCAAAAACACACCTTTTCTCCAAAATTGGATAGGGCTAAGTTTGCAATTCCGTGAAAGGACCTAGTTGAAACATCTTGAAGAAGTTTTGGAGGTTGAAAAGTGCTAAACTTGAGCAAAAAATGAAAAATCACTCCTGACCCTCAATGAAGGTCCAGATCGAAATTTGCATTTTCACCTATTTTTCCTCATAAAAAATGTCAAATTTGAAGTGCAACACGTTAACGGGATATCAATTTACCCTCCTGGAGATTTTCAAGTTGAAATGTGGAATATTCAAGGCTAAAAATCAAAAGTCGCTCCTGACCCTCAGAGAGGGTCTAGGGCGAAATCCTCATGAAATCTCATTAAGCCTTGTTTTAAAAAATTAATATTCTCCAAATTGCATTAGGCCGCTAAAATTGCTAATTTGAAGGCATGTGGAAAATTAAGATTAAATTGACATTAAATTTTGGCATTTAATAAATTGATTTTAAGCCTAAAAAAAAAATCGAACTTTTATTGTGAAGGCATTTAAAATTAATTTTTATTAAATTAAAATTAAATATAGAGCGCACAAGGCCTTATTTTCACTTATTTTGCCAAGTCGGCCCCCCTTTTTTGGAAATTTATTTATTTTTAACCTCTTTTTTGCCAAGTCGGCCTAGAGGGAGCAAAGGGGTGAGCGCTCTATATATTGGAGGTGTTTTTCCACAATTCAAATCATTCAATCATTGCCTTAAGAGCGAATTTGGAGAGCTAATTGGAGGTGCGAAATCTGGTTTGCTTGGAGGGAATTTATTTCAAGTGTTGGAGACTAGAGGGAAGTGGAGTTGATTCTTTTGAAGGCTAAAGGAGGCGCATTTTATCCAAGGGAGAACTTTGATCTACATTTTGCCTAGCGAAATTCATCTATTTTTGCATCATTTCTTAGAGTTTAATACTCAAGAGGAGGTATGGCGAAATCATCTTAATACCATTGTTGAAGATTTGAATTTTGAACATTTTGAAAAATCCAAGTATTGCGTAATTAATTAGGAAATGATAACTTAGGATTTATGATGTAGTTTCCTAATTAAACCTTCCTTTTCACTCTATATTTCTACGCTTCAAGGTATATTATTAATTGTGAAATGTTGTGTAGGTGTCAAGATGGCGACTCCAAAGATAGGAGCATCCACTAGTCGTCCAACCCTCATCAAAGAAGATCAGAAGAACAAAGAATTGGAGACCAGGATCGTGTCCAAATGGAGTAATATCGGAGATACCAACTTGGGAAACTTCAGTGTGAAGAAGTTTCGAGAGGTCCCCTACATTGGCAAGCCATCACCTGTCGCGAAGAGAATAATTGAAAGTGGCATCATCAAGGCGGTAGGATTCTCCCCAGCAGTCCAATGTCATGAGCTGATGATCGAGTGTGCCCGCCATTATGACTCACAATCAAGATCGATCGTATCCAAGGAAGGAAACACTTTGGCTTACCTTTCAGAGGAGGCTATAAGTGAGGCTCTTCATCTTCCAGAGCATAAAGATATGATTTACAAAAGTTTAGAAGGAGCCAGGTCAATGTATGAAGATGATCCTGACACCTGTTTGAATCTCATCAACAAGAATTGGTTCCTCAAAAGCCGTCCTCATCTGAACAATATTCCTAACACACCACATAGAATTGATTTCCAGGAGGAGTACAAAGATTTGATAACTTTGCTCAATCGAGTTACAGGGGCTCCTCAAGCCTTCTACTTCGAGAAGTGGATGTTCTTCTTCATTCAAGTGATTGTCCAAGGAAAAGGAACGATTCATTGGGCCAGAATAATTAGCAATAGCCTGGATGTGCAGTTGAGAAGACTAAGACCTACCAAGTCGTTCCACATGAGCTCATATGTCATATATGCCTTGATCAGGAGTTTCGAGTATGCAGGGCTACCTCACAGAGGTGTGATCGGAAGAGGACCTGGAGAAGTGACAGTTTGTGACTCTTACGTTCATCTGCCTCATCCACCTGGAAGTGACTACAAGTTAGTCAATGATACCTTCACGATGAACATCACTAGGATATTGCAAGGCGGGATTCACAATCGACTATCTCCGGATGCACAAGAGCTTGTGAAGAGATATGGTGCTTGGTTCATCCATTTTCAAAAGTTTACATACATCAGAGTTCAGGGATGTCCTTCACCTCCCTACATGTTGCCGAGATATCCGACAGATAGAGTAGTGCTACTTGAGGTAACCAGACAATTGGTAGCTTGTGCGAAGATATCCAGACACAAGCATGGAAATGGAGTTCCCGTGCCTATCATATTGGGAAATTCAGTTGAGGTATGTCCTAATATGCAAGCTTCAGAGGATGCAGAGAAGGAATTAGCCTTGTATTCATTCACCTTCTTTGCCCCACGGAAGAATTTTGATCCGTATGGTTATATGGAGGAGACGGTTGCTAGGAAGTACGAACATGAGTTTCAGGTGGAGGACTTTTGGATGAATCTCTCAAATGATTTAGAAGTTAAAAGGAAGATGCATTCCAGATTGCCTTTGGATTTCATTAGAAAATGCAAAGTTTATAGAGTAGTCGATCAAGCCCAGGACAACGACAGATGCCTCCAATCATCCTATGACAAAGAGGATAAGAGAGTGAAGATAGATTGGAACGAGCCTGAGATTTTGGATTTGAGAACTTTGATGGCTCCTGTTTTGTCATGTACTCACAGATGGGTGGATGTACAACATCAGAAGTTAAGAGAGCAGAACATACCAATGACTTTTACTTTGGAAGAAAAACCAGAAGAAGGAGGAGCAAGTGTAAGTGAAGACACCTCTCATCCTAGAGGTGCAAAGAGAAAAGAAAGACTTGAGAAAAGAGAATCTTCTAAGAAGAAGCAAGAGGCCAATCGAGATCGCCCATCAGGCACATCTTCTCGACATGGAAAGAAGGCAAGTCAAGGTGAAGGTCAAGAGAAGATAGTACCTGAGATTGATGAATCTATGGAATCCATGGTACAAAATGATAGGCCAGAGAAGGGACAAACACCTCAACATTCATTAAGTCAACCTCTACAAATTGATGAGCTACAGGAGGATCAGGGAAATGATGATGAAGCGACATCTCCTCTCCGAGAAGATGAACCCTTGCTTAAAGAAATACAAGTTAGAGAGACAAGATCCGCCATCCCAGATTGGTTGAAGGAGAGACTGACAAGGGTGATTGTGATTGAAGAAGAAGAGGATGTAATTGACTTAGAGAGCCTTATAGGAAATTCTCAAGAAGTAACCGAAAAGAAGGCGGCTACCAAGATGTCCAAAGTGATAAGGGATGAGACGGGATCTAGGAAATTGCAGATAGCTACACCAGTAGTGGACAAGTATGAAGATGAAATTCTTGCAGATGAGTATGATCTGGAAACATTTGAGCTTGGTCCACTCACTTCTGAACAGGCGATGGATGAGGCAACCGATTCATTTGAAGCACTTAAGGGCAAACTTAAAGAAGAAATGGAAAAGAATAGGAAGCTTGAGAGAGAGGTCGGTGCTTGGAGAGGCTATTTTAGTCATCTCAATCAGCCCTTGAGATGTCAGGATCCAACAGTATCTCCTGTGCAAGCACTTCCTCTCGAATCGGTTGGCAAAGCAGAAAGAGTCAAGAGCTTGGTTCAGCTTATGAGCTCTTGGATTGACAAATCTCACACAGTAGCTGTTGAATTTGCAACAAGAATGATGAAGACAATCCATCGAGCTATCCAGGTCCTTGAGATTGTCCACAATCTAATGATAACTTGTAATATCCCTTGGCTAATCTGACCCTGTTTTTGCTTATTTGAACACCAAGGAATATTGTCAAACATTTGGCATACAATGTTTGAAGCCGCTGTAGTGAATTCTTTCTTTGTCTTCTTTGGGTTTGTAGGCTGCAAATGAAGTTATGGAAAGCTTCTAACAATGCAAAGTTGTTATAGAAATGATATACTAGCTGTTTTAGACCTTTCCACACATATGTAATGACTGAAATTAACTAGTACAGCTAGTTGACATTAAGACAAACACTTGTCATGCATCCCAAAATACACCTACAGCCATTAGGCATTTAAGCAAACAATTGGCATGAAAGCTAAATGGCTGATCAATGTTGAATGTGGGATATGCAAATTATATCTCCATTAAACATATGCAACCTCCAAATATTTCATGATATAATCATAATAGAAAATGATGCAATGAAGTAATGATTTTCTAATACAATGACCATAGATAGAAAACCTGGTATTTCAATGGCTGCCTTGATATATTGGTTTGATTCTCTTCATATGCAAATCCCTTGTCAAATATATATAGCTGTTCAACCTTTCTAAATCCCCTTCTATAGAACTCCAACTACTGTAGTGCACTGTTCACGCGCACTGTTCATGCGCACTGTAGCAGCAAGAACAAACTTGCAATCTGCTCTTAAAACCTTGAATAATTTGTTGCCAAATAAGGATGATTCACAACCAACTATAAATGTTCTTCAACAATAAACTTCAAACCCTTGTAGAAAACTTCACCAATTTGCACAAATGAAAGAACTGAAGTATTCTTTCCCACAACTGCAATAATTTAGGTGTTATTTCACACCTTCAAAATTGCTATCAATAGGAAGTTTTCGTTTCCTATGATCAAAGAAGAAAATTGCGAAAGCCCTAGGCTTCACAATAAAAATCAATCAAAATACTATTCATCAACTGGATGTCGAGAATGAACTCTTGCCTTTCCTTTTATTCTTTCCTTAAGAGAGCTCAAACACCTTCCTGGCCAATGTGGGATAAAAGATTTATTCCCACATTAAATTATTCACTTAATGCACTTTATTATATTAAAGTGACTTTATTATTATAAAGTTACTTTAGAACTTTATAATAATATTAAAATATTAAATAAATCACTTAAGTCACTTAAACTTTAATATCTCTTGATGTACTTGTCTGATTGCTAAACCGTCTGAGCCAGGAGTCGACTCTCCCCATTCTCCATGTGATTGGATGCCTGTCTAAAAATAGAAACCCTGAATAGTGACTTACTATAAATAGTAAGTATGTGGAACTGAGTCTAGAAATAGCTGCAAAGGCCCAATCAAGGTTGACACTGCCAATAAGCTCTGCTTAGGTGTCTTTCTATTAATAGGAACCCTGACTCTCCCAAAATAGTAACTTACTATAAATAGTAAGTGTGCCAATCTGAGTCAAAAAACCTGTGCAAAGGCCAAAACCTGAATCCAGTTGAAGAGTAATGTCTCTAATCACCAAGTAACTGCCACACGAGGCCCTCTATCAATAATTGTTAGCCTACGAGGGTCAAATGATAGGCTAATTCTTACAAACTCTGATGCTCGTAAAATGGGGACATTACAGTCCGCCCTCCCTGAAATTGCTTGTCCCCAAGCAATCTCCACTGCAAAGAAACTCCAATCCTCGGGAGGCCCAAAAGGAGAATTGTGAAATGTCCCACACATCCTTAACCGACTCCTGTAGCACCAACATAAACATAGTTGCGCACAATATCCCTGGATCCCAAACCCGGAATGGAAGTCTGCCAAGCCTAATATCCTCTGACTTCCTCTGCGCTACTCTGATCTCAACTTCACCATGCAGTGGTGAAGCAAACCAATGGGACCCATCCAATACACTGTGCCAAACCTGTCGCCTCCTGGATCCCAAAACAACTGAACCCCACATCCATTCGCCATATAGAGATAAAAATATCTAGAAGCGTCTATAACACAATATCTCTCTACAGCTCTCGGTAAACTCCCATGGATGTGATAACCAACCAAACCATCATGCCCACTGACACCATAGTCATCCTGTAACCATGTACCCATAAGAAAACTTTGTGACATAGAAGTAGCAAACCCTGTTGGATACATATCAGCATGATGTATAACTGACAGCTGTCCCTGCAAGTAATCCCCCATAAACTGCTGAGTCGGGTGCTCGCAACTGCTAATCCCATCTTCTGAAGATGATGAATACCCATCCCACAAAGGATGGCATCTCGGAGCCAATCCACACGGATGCATCATCAAGTCCTCTGTGTGTGGATCAAAAGAAAAATGATGAGCACTCCTCACTGTGTAGTCGTGGTAAAATGCTCCAACCTCTGTCAATGGCTCATCACTAACAACACTTGAATCGAGCAGCTGATCCCTTTGATTCTGAAAAACAACAAGCTGGCATCCAAAATCAGCTGCATGGGATGAAGTGACAGATTTGCTTCCAGGAGATGGGAACAAATCAACATGGGAGCCATACTCCCAACTAGATGACACTCTGCAAATGCCCTGTGAGGACGGAGTAGCGTTGTGTACTACCACACAACTCTCAAGAGAATCCACCATTGTGACACAAGAGCTACTAGTAAACTGTCCTGCATCAATTGTCACTGTACTGACCTCAGGAGAACTTGATGCAACTAGTGGTTCTCTACTGCTCTCAACCAAGGTACTCATCCCAGCTGAAACTTTCGTACCTATATCTGTGATAGATGTAACCACATCTTCACTACAACCAGTGGATATAAAATCCTCATCAACTGCCTCTGTATATAACTGTACTATATCTGCAGTTGGTGGAAACTGTGCCAAACTCAACTCCTCGGTAAGCTTCTCAATCTGTAACTGTGACTCTTGAAGAGCCAACTCGGCACTCTGCCATGAGTCCATAGTCACCTCAAGCTCATGAGTGAGCTCATCGACCTGCTCCTCCTTTCCCTTCAATGCATCATAACAAATGCAATCCCACTCGAGAAGAAAATCCCTATCCGCAAGTAATTTTAGGTAATTTTGTTTCATCATTCCAATTGCTTCTCGAAGTGCATGTATCTCTGCAAGGGAAAAACCACTATCACCATGCTCATCTGTCAAAGGAGTACTCCAACCATAGGTAGCCAACATCTGACGAGCAACATCAAAATGCTCAATGGTTGTGGCAATCATATTGTCATTCACTTTTAGTTGCCCAACCAAATGATGAGGATTCTGTAGCTTATGAACCCCATACAAGTTTTCCGGTTCACAATATGCACTATGATATGAGGCTGATTCGTCATCACTCACTACATGATAAGCAGCATCATGTGTGCTTTCATCCATGCACACCTCAACATCTAAGGTACTGCTGCTTTGTACCTCAAAGGATGGCTCAACTGATAAGGTAGAAGTTGCTGGTATGACAGTATCTTCACACACCTCCACTCTCAAAGTAACTGCATGCCCATCCAAAGCACGATCTTGGGATTCCGTATCAACATATGAATCTTCTAGCTTGTTTTCAAAGGTCTGATCTGGAAAATCAGACTCACCATGACATGAATCCTCCACATACAATGCATCATTAGTACCCAATTTTTGAGTACTTTCATGTGACAATTCAATAGGATCATTTTGCACATGTGAAAACACTGCTGTCTCATGCTCATGCAAAGTTTCATCATCGCTGTCATGAAAATCAGAAGTAGCCTCTATATTAGAAACTTCTTGAGTCACCTCTTGCAAGGATGATGTAGATAAATCATTACCCAAAGCTGTGCTAGTGTCTTCTTGAATCAAATCAGCATGTCTATCAAATTCATCATATAAATTTCTGCATACTTCATAGGAATTTGAAGATACCAAATCATTTTGATGAAGAGTTGTATCATCCTTATGTGTAGATTCTCTATCCATTTCATGTGTAAACAATTCATGAGCTATAGTGTGATATTTCTTCCTTGCAAACTCTGTCTTATGGCAAAGACTCGGGTGCAAATCCATGTAACTCATGAAAGGAAGTTCTTTCTTAATTTTTTGAGGAAGAGTGCTATACTCCTTAAACATGCTAATCACTTCTTCTTCTTTGTTTTGTGGTGTTCGACCTTTGCTGGTAGGAAGTGAATTGAATCTTTTAGGCAACCCAAACTTTGAAAGCGTTTGCTCTAAACGCAACAACTCTCGGCTGAGCTTGTATTGTGATTGTTCAAGTTCTTTCAGTGCCTGTTTATCGCTGAACAATGTTGTCATGGAGCCCATTTTCACTACCCAACTGAAAATCAAATCAAAACTGATTTGTACACGGATGATTTTCCCACCAATTGAATGCAACCATCACCCAACAGGTTGGCAGGAAACCGCTCTGATACCACTGTAATATCCCTTGGCTAATCTGACCCTGTTTTTGCTTATTTGAACACCAAGGAATATTGTCAAACATTTGGCATACAATGTTTGAAGCCGCTGTAGTGAATTCTTTCTTTGTCTTCTTTGGGTTTGTAGGCTGCAAATGAAGTTATGGAAAGCTTCTAACAATGCAAAGTTGTTATAGAAATGATATACTAGCTGTTTTAGACCTTTCCACACATATGTAATGACTGAAATTAACTAGTACAGCTAGTTGACATTAAGACAAACACTTGTCATGCATCCCAAAATACACCTACAGCCATTAGGCATTTAAGCAAACAATTGGCATGAAAGCTAAATGGCTGATCAATGTTGAATGTGGGATATGCAAATTATATCTCCATTAAACATATGCAACCTCCAAATATTTCATGATATAATCATAATAGAAAATGATGCAATGAAGTAATGATTTTCTAATACAATGACCATAGATAGAAAACCTGGTATTTCAATGGCTGCCTTGATATATTGGTTTGATTCTCTTCATATGCAAATCCCTTGTCAAATATATATAGCTGTTCAACCTTTCTAAATCCCCTTCTATAGAACTCCAACTACTGTAGCGCACTGTTCACGGCACTGTAGCGCACTGTTCACGCGCACTGTTCATGCGCACTGTAGCAGCAAGAACAAACTTGCAATCTGCTCTTAAAACCTTGAATAATTTGTTGCCAAATAAGGATGATTCACAACCAACTATAAATGTTCTTCAACAATAAACTTCAAACCCTTGTAGAAAACTTCACCAATTTGCACAAATGAAAGAACTGAAGTATTCTTTCCCACAACTGCAATAATTCAGGTGTTATTTCACACCTTCAAAATTGCTATCAATAGGAAGTTTTCGTTTCCTATGATCAAAGAAGAAAATTGCGAAAGCCCTAGGCTCCACAATAAAAATCAATCAAAATACTATTCATCAACTGGATGTCGAGAATGAACTCTTGCCTTTCCTTTTATTCTTTCCTTAAGAGAGCTCAAACACCTTCTTGGCCAATGTGGGATAAAAGATTTATTCCCACATTAAATTATTCACTTAATGCACTTTATTATATTAAAGTGACTTTATTATTATAAAGTTACTTTAGAACTTTATAATAATATTAAAATATTAAATAAATCACTTAAGTCACTTAAACTTTAATATCTCTTGATGTACTTGTCTGATTGCTAAACCGTCTGAGCCAGGAGTCGACTCTCCCCATTCTCCATGTGATTGGATGCCTGTCTAAAAATAGAAACCCTGAATAGTGACTTACTATAAATAGTAAGTATGTGGAACTGAGTCTAGAAATAGCTGCAAAGGCCCAATCAAGGTTGACACTGCCAATAAGCTCTGCTTAGGTGTCTTTCTATTAATAGGAACCCTGACTCTCCCAAAATAGTAACTTACTATAAATAGTAAGTGTGCCAATCTGAGTCAAAAAACCTGTGCAAAGGCCAAAACCTGAATCCAGTTGAAGAGTAATGTCTCTAATCACCAAGTAACTGCCACACGAGGCCCTCTATCAATAATTGTTAGCCTACGAGGGTCAAATGATAGGCTAATTCTTACAAACTCTGATGCTCACAAAATGGGGACATTACATAACTGTAGCCGCTTTCGCTCACACTAGAGATGTTATCATTCCCGTTCTGCAAGTAATCAGGCAAACACCAAGGAAGATCCTAGCACAGGAAAAGATAATGGATGGAGGAACTCATAACCTACTTCAGTGGTCAACTCTACTCCAGATGAAAGAGGTTCTTTTCGAGGACATCAACACCAAATGCAGTCAAGTTGAAGGTGTCATCCATCCAATTCAGGATAAAGTGTTTGAAGTATTGTGTACCATCCTTGGCCGACGAATCGAGATTGAGACAGATGTGGACATCCAAGAGTTGGAAGATAGAATCAAGGTCATCTTTTGCAAAGATGAGAATGCCATCACAGATGAGCAATGGGATCTAATGTTCACTACTATGCTCCTGATCGAGAAGATCAAAGAACTCGAACCTGGATGGGAAGCGACTCTTCTCACTGCCTTTGATCAGGTTATTCACTTGGAGGAACGAATGAAGAATCTTCCTGAGATTTCCATTGCTGAGGTTGAAGGAATTGTGTCCAAATTCGTTGCATATGCTAAGAAAGAGTATTGGAAAGGGAACAAGGTTCTAGAAGAAAGGTTGTTATAGGATGATGTGGCATCTTAATTATCATTGGTCTATGTTTCCTCGACTTTTGTGCCAATTAAATATTTGGCTATGCATTTAATAATGTTCATCTAAAAGGGGAACTTTTTGTAACAAACCCTAATTAGGGTTTAGGTGTCAGAATCTCAGCCATTGATCTTCTTTCGATCTGGGTCGTTCATTGTAATTGAGGATGCTATATATACCCTCACTCATTTTCATTTTGTCATTAGAAGATTAGATCAGATTAGATTGTAGAGAAAGAGATTAGAGAGCTTAGAGAGAGTTATTTTGTAGTAAGATTGAGTAGTGAAGAGAGAGTTTCGAACAATTGTTGCCTATTTTGGCTTGGAAATCAATAAAATATTGAAGTTATGGTGTTTTATTGCAATTCTTGTGGCTATCTTCATGGTTGTTTACTTTCTTGAATCATTCTCAGTCGAAATAGTATTTAAGTTTGAAGGACTAAGTGTTGTGCTTGATCTTTGGTGAGATTCACGTTCCAAACCACTAGCTTCTTACTGATTGTAAGGACGCCTTGTGTGGTCATCTGGAGATATTTAGATTGCTTGAACCTTCAATCATTGTTGAACTATTGATATGTATCTTTATGGTAGTATCTATAATTCTGGATGATTTGAAAATCACTAATCACCTTAGAAGATCACATCAATTCCAGTAGAGTTGTAATTCCTTGGCAATACTGAAATTGGTAGAATCTTATCAAGTCTAGCCTACATTGAGTCATTCTTAGGATTAAATTAGAATTCATCTCTTGCAAACCCTATCTTTTGATCTTTTTTGAGAATTTGTTAGTATTAGAAAAAAATCCTGTTCTTGCAGTCGAGTTAGAGCAACATAGACCAGCTTTCAAAGTGCGTAAGACCCCTTGAAGAAACAGCATTCACAATGACCACTGGTGCTTATCCACACGTAGAGATCCTACAGCGAAGAACCTTGAAGTCACCCTGATTGATCCTTTTCGCGATATCTTCAGCATTCAGAGGCTTTACTGAAGAGAGGATAAGGTACCCTTGGGTATTTTATTCTGTGTTTGATAGTGTACAAAATACACGTCAACATTACCTAACACCAAAGATGAAAGAAGATTCTTTGTTGAGCTATTCCTTAGGAAGGTTAACCTTGAAATCTTGACCTTGTTGCATCAAATTGGCACTAGAAGATCTAAAGGTATCCTTAAAAGAGTTCCAACTCGAGGGAAAGGATCAGCTGAGAAAAAGCACTTACGATTCTTTTCTTTAAGAAAGACTTTACATAGCTCATAGTAGCTTTTGACAACCAAGAACCCTTTTTCCCATTAGAGGGTGGATTCTTTGAGGAGGAAAGTAAATAGATTATGCGAACCTTTGCCACATGACCAATTTTATGACAAGAATGACATCTAAAAGGAACCTTCTTGTAATCCACTTCTTTAACACAAGTCCCAAAGAACGAGGAAAGACAAACTTGTTTAGGTAAGGGAAATTAAAATTTCTACAAACCTTAGCCCTAGCGAATATGGTTTGAGATTTAGCCAATGAGCTATCCTCTATCTTCATAACTTTACACAAACAATTGCATATTTTATCAAGATAAGAGCGATTTTAAAACTTGAGGAAGGTTGTAGAGACTAACCCAAATCTTTGCAAGAGATGACGAATAAAGGGGAGCAATAGAATCTAGCTTTCCATGATGGAATTGAAATCTCAAAATTAAGGAATGACCAAGTGATCTTCTTTAGAAAATCATCTATAATCTTTGAAGAAGGGAAAAGGAGAACAAAATAGCACTTGGGAAGAGAGAAAAATGGAAACTTTTACCCCATATACCCATTACACCCATCGAGGGAACTCATCATAAGATAACCATTTGCCATTGAAAGAACCAATTATTTCTTTTTGAGGGAGCAACTCTAAATTTTTCCCAACATCATAATCCACCAGAGGACCCTAAGCATCCACCAAAACCATTTTTGAACTGTTGATAAAATCAAACCTTTCACCCTTGGACACATCCTACCATTCTTGAGCTATAAAGCATTCTCATCAAAAACTTTTTGAAACTTAGAGCTTTATTGTCTTAATGAAGTCGGCAATATATGAAGTTTCCTTTGATCTCCTTGGCATCAATGATCCTCCATTCGTAGTACCAGCCATTGATATTTGTAAAGTTGACTTTTTTGATAATAATTGATGATGTCTTTATTGATAATAAGAGGGAAAAAGTATACAGCTTAGACCGATGATCTGTTTGATCAACAACAGAAATCTCTCTTGTATCACGACGAATGAAACTGACTTGGAAGTGAACCTAATTGTATTGCCACTCTGTGCTATCTGATAAACTAAAAGAAGATTATGGGCAATCTTTGCAATGCAAAGAATATTATATATTTGCCTGTACCCAATTCAACATCTGCCATAGCAGCAAAATTAACAAAATGACTATTTGCAATCAGGATCCTATCATAGTGAGATGGTCCAATAGACTTTGGAATAACCTAATCAAATGAGTGAGCAATATGTTCTGAAGCACCCGAATCAATGATCCAACCAATATCTTGATCAACATGAGTGGTGATTATTGTTTCAATTCCCCAATAGCAAAACCTGTTGACTGAATGTGTGTAGGAGAGGAAACATGATTGGAAGGAGATTGTGAACTAGAAGATGAAGAAGGGATGGAAGTATTATGATCCTTGAGAAGTTGTTTCAACTCATGAATTCCCTTCTTATAACAAACTTGTTCACTATGCCCAATCCCTTTACAAAAGGTATAGTTAGGTTTCTCCTTCTTAGATTGATTACACGAGGTGGTGGAAGTCTCTCTAGATTTTATCTTAGGCTTATTGTTTTTCTTCCCTTTTCTCTTAGGTGACGAAGCTGACAGTGCAGGAGACTTAGGAGTAGCATCAAGTTGACTAAGCTTAGATTGTTCCCTAGTCAATCGTTCACAAAATACTCAGTTGACTAAGCTTAGATTGTTCCCTAGTCAATCGTTCACAAAATATCTCAAATGAAAGCATGGAAAATGAATCACCTAACCCATCCATAGTAGAGTAAAAGGAAGTAGAGAGGTATGAAAAAACACCTTTTAATTTAGGCAAAATCAGACATATGCATTCCTTATCAGTTTTTTCTTTCCCACAACCAGCTAATTGACATCTCAATGATTTGACTTAACCAAATAATCCTCAATAGTAAGAAACATTTTAGTAGAAAAGGATGCTAATTCTGCTTCTAATTGCATGGCCCTTACCTTACTAACTAAACCAAACAGATCCTTGTACTTGTCCCATACCTATCGAGGTACAATGCACTCCTCAACGTGGAAGATTAAGCTATTTGAAACATGCGTTGCAATCAAGCCCATAGCCTCATCACATTTGTTCATTTGTGCAAATCTTTCGTATTCCTTGGTAAAGGTAGGTTGTTCTTCATTCAATGTAGACCATAATTCCTTAGACCAAAGCAATTTTTGCATCCTAACCTTCCATGTATGATAGTTATGAGGAGTAATAACCTCAAATCCTGATTTAGCCATTAGGACCACAAGCACAAATAGAGAAAAATACACAAATTTCTAATATAAACTAATCTGAAACCTCCAAAATATGAAGCACAAGTGAAAATGAATCCCTCCCCCCCAAACAAAACCTCTATAGGAGATAGCATGTCCAAGTAATCAAAGTAGATGCCAAAATTGGAAAAACTCAATAAATAATACCTGGGGCTAAATCTGGAAAAAGTGCACGAATAGAATGATAGAGCTCTTGAACATCTTTCAAATTTTGTTAGAATCACCAAAATTCGACAATCTGGCAAAAATTTGTGAGTTTGGTAGTCTAAAAGGGAAGATTTACTTCAAGCTGCAATAAATGCTGCCAGACAACAAATTTTGAGAAATAATTTGCACTGCTAGAAAATTGGTAGAACTAGCTTTCCAATGATATCTCGTTTGAAAAATTTCGCCTCCTAGAGCAAAAGTTATCTTAGTTTGAAAAAAGGCTCAATGGGGGCACAAGGGCAAAAAAAAAAGGGCCACACTCTAGCACTTGGGCGCTAACGTGTGGTCTCTCATATGGCCAAACTATGCACAGTTATCGCTAGGTAGGTCGTGAGATGACTAAGCGCCAAAGGTGGCTTTGTGTGCCACCGGTTAGGGAGAGCTCCGGTGACATGACCACACTTTTAAAATAAGTGATAAAACTCCTTAACAAAAACACGGTAATCAATTTAATTTTTATTCTAAAAATTTTGGTCGATGTACCCAGGATGACATCGAACTTGCAGAAAATGCATAGACCGTACCAATGGACGCAAGGTGATGCAGGTGCTTGCACAAGCAGGCAAATATGCTAAAAAAAATCTGACTCGCTTGGATTTGTTGACGCAATGCTGGCACAAGATACAGTTAGACCATACAAAATCCATATGATTGTATGGATCCATACAATGGCGAAATAGGCTAAAAAACCTTTGATGCCCTAGGTCACTGTGACCAATTTTAATGATTTGATAGGTGTTCTTAGGGTGTTTGGGCCTTCTGGATGCAATGATAGGGTTTGATTTGACCCAATCTGCTCTGGAAATTCAGCTACCTCCCGAGTTTGGCAACTTGCCCAAACTTCAAATCTTCGTAATTCTGGCAAAAATGGTTGGATTAAGACAAAACAAAGCCAATTCTGACTTTCTCTGGCATCCTGGACTCAATGGTGAGCTTAGATCTCCTCCAACATGTGCCAAAATTAACCTACAATTATAAATCTCTCATCTAGCAATAGCTCAACTCTCAAATCTGAGAAGGGTTTTGCATGACCATTGCTTTGATACCATGTTGAAGCTGCAGATTTTAGGATCACTAGCCAAAAAAGCGAAACCTTCCATAAGAGAGTGTTTGAACAATGAAATTGCTTGAATATTGAGAGATGAGATATATTACAAATGTACAATCATCTTGATTATATAGGTAATGTGTGATGAAGTAGTCTATAACCCTTTATATATACATTAAGTGCTCAATGCAAATATTAAATGCCTAGATAACTAAAAGTAAATGATGTGAACATGGCCCCATTATAACTAACTTCTAGAAATGACACCTAGGACCTAAGTTAACATGTGAATAGGTTCCCACTAATGGCTAGTTAGGAAATGATCTCATTCACACTAACATTTTAGGCAGCGAAAACATTATCAGCCTTGGAAAAAGCATCTTTATTTTTTATCAAATGTTTAACACTTTCCTAGGCCCTCCATATACTGTCAAAAAACGTTGGAGCCAAAAGGAGCAATGTTAAAGTCCCAGGTATTGCCTGTATTTTATTTTTTTTATTATTATTATCTCCTACACTCAATGAGATCACACATCTCATAATATATATGCAAGAGGTGCCCTTTCACCAAGGGACACCATACTTTATTATAATATTAAATAATTAAATATTAATGATTATATATTAATATTATATTATTATATTATTAATAATTGTAACTATAATTTTATTATCACAATTAATAATATAATTATATTATCTCACAACTAATAATATAATAATTATATTATCAATATAATTATTATTATAATCACAAGCTTTGTGTTATTTATGTAAGCGTGTGGATTCCAACCACAGCTACAATAAAATCAACAAGCAATAGCAACTTTACCAAGCAGCAAGTGATAAGGATGCAGAGCGTTCCAATTGTTCCCCTTCTTAGATTTGGATAGAGAAATATTGTACCTTACCAATATTTTCCAAGGTTCTTTCCCATCAAAGGATTTTAGAATCCATTTAACTGCCAAAGTAATACCTTAATTTTAAGGTCCTTAAGATCTAGTCCTAAAATGTTTAGGAAGACAACACCAAGACTAACTGACAACATGTTTATTTTATCTCCTTTACCATCTGTGAATTTTGTCAATATAATAAAGGCAATAGATACTTTGAGAAGATGGAACATTTTGACAAGATTTCTAGCAATTAACTTGACTCAATATGAAAATTTCTGTATGGGTACTGTAGCGTCCTAAAATTGTGACACTTGCAATTTCGACTGCATTTCGGTCTTCACGATGGCGACGCAACACGCAACTTGAATGGAGACCCCAAAACTTGCTCACGACACTGAAAACTGCATTTTTCAAACACCATTGGCCTGAACCTCCTTGCACCCCGCTGTCCCGGAGGTGGGACCAGAGCGCCCAACGCCCTGGTCCCTCAGGACCAGGGCGCCCAGCGCCCTAGTCCTCCAGGACCATGGCGCCCAACGCCCTGGTCCCTGGGTCCTATTTTGGGCCCGGTTTCCTAAGTGATATCGGGTCTTTTTGATTGCAATTTGGAAATATACTTCCCTGGTCGGCCTAAGGTCGGGAAAATCAGTCTATCAGCCCTAATTGACAAGTATATAAACTACATTTTCCTCTCTCATTTAAAAACACAGATGAAGGACGGAAAAAGCGTGGAAACTATACTCAAGCATTCAAGCATTCAAGCAATTGATCATTCCAAGTCTCCATTCAAGGCTAAGTGTTGCATTCAAGTCAAGGATTCAACCATTGAAGAGGAGATCACTTATTACATGCTACATACTACAACATACAACATCTAAACCTTTGCACATAAGGATACAAACATCCTTAGAACAAGGTATTAGTACTTGTTTTGCATTACAGTCATTTACATTTACAGCACTTGCTCATTTCTTGGTTAATTCCAAAACCGGGGTTTGACCTAAAGGCAAACCCCTAATCCCTAACCCCCCAATCGTCTTCGCTTTTCTGTGTGTAGGTTGCAGGTACGCGGCTGAGATTGAAGATCTGGAATCCTTGTGCAGAGACGAACAGATCCCCCTTCGTTTCGCGGATTTTTCGGAGGACCGTGGCGCCGGGCGCCATCGTCTCGACAACTTTTTCTCAAATTTGCAGGACAGCGCCGTATCGACATTCTACTGCTAATTCCAGGTCCGCAGCTTCATCCTATAACCTAAACTCAGTTTATAAGTGAATCTTTATGACTTTCTATGCATCCTTAGCTTAATTTCCTTAATCAACATTCTTTACAAAAGAGGGTAGCCTTGCTTTCCTAACCCTTGAAATTCATTTAGCATCCAACCTTACATTGTGTGGGATTGGATCTTATGAGTTTCAACCCCTCTTTTGAATGTAAAGTCTCTCCCCTAAGTGAAAACCCATCGAATCCTAGCGAACCTCCCTTCTCTCTCCTCGGAGTTAGAAGAGGGGAGACCAACTAGGGTTCGACCGCGATTTTCCGCTTTACATTTTGGTGAACTTGACGTGAACATCCTTTCTGATTATTCATGATTAGATCTGAAAATTGATTCCTTGATTACATTTCCATGTTTGATCTTTTGCAAAATTTTAGAGGTGATTGCATAAAAACCCTAAATTTTCTTTTTTTTGAACATTGAACTTGCGAAATGTTTAATTATTAATGCTTGCTTCAGATCTGCTTTTCTATTATAAATTATCAATTCATATCTGTACTTTAATTTTGAAAATTAAGTGGTTAAATGTCAAAACCCTAATTTTTGAAACCCTCTTAATTCAACCTTTGTTTGACCATTTGACCGATCAAAACATCTCCAAATCAGCTGTAACTTTGGATTCTGTAATAAAATCACAATATCTTGCATCCCTGAAAATTTGGGAAAAAGTTGCGAGGACCGTGTTGCACTCCGAGCGCCATCGTCCCCGACATTTTTTCCAAAATTTCGGGAGCAAGATCTTGCTGAATTTTCCTGCTAAAATCCAGAATTTTGGCTGATTTTGTCAATTATAACACTTTCAAAATTACAGTCAAAGTTGGTCTTGTGATTGCTTGGTTTAAGGCTCCTAATCATTCAAAAATTGTTGAAATTGAAATTTTGTGTCAAAATTGTGTTCTTACTGTCCTAAATCTGAAAATTGTGTTTGCATTCATTCAAAATTTCAGTGCTTTATTCAAATTCTTGCATTTTGTGACTTTTGAAATTAAGTGCTTAATTACAACAACCTTGATTTCCGCTTTCAAAATTGAATTTTGCGTGAAATTGAATCAATTTTTAAATTTCAAAACTTGCACTGCTTTTGACATTCCCTCTAAAATCATAAAATTCAAAATTTCAGTTTCCCTCTCTTTTTCAAAATTCAAATTTTGCATTTTTCGACAATCTTGATAGGGTTCAATTTTGAGATTGCAACTTTAATTTGGCCTATCTACAGATCGTAAAATCACTCAATTTTTTCAGATTAGCTCTAAAATCATCATACCTTTCATCCCTGCAAATTTCGAAAAAAGTTGCAAGGACCGTGTTGCACTCCGAGCGCCACGGTCCCGGACATTTTTTCCGAAATTTCGGGAGACTGTCGTGATTGCATTTAACAGCTTAAATCTGGAAGATTGGCTGGTTTTACTGAAAATTGCTACCTCTAAATTCAAAATCTTTTCTCTCTCTCTAGTGCATGAGTTTTATAACAAAAAGCCCTACTTACACTATTCCCGTTAGACGAAGCCGTAGAATTAAGTCTTTCCGAGGTTTAACTACTGAGGAGATGGAACCTAATTTGAGTAGCCTTTTTAACGAGGACATGGGTAATTCCTCTAATCCTCCGAATGATGAAGAAGCTCTCCATGAAGTTTCCGTTGAACAACTTTCCAAATTGGATAACCAATTTGACGATTTTCACCAATGGATGTCTCATGAGTATCCCGATAGTCAAGCTCTTCCTTTAATTGAGGGTCTAAAACGCATGCTTCAAAGTGATAAGAATGGAATTGATGTTTTGCGTGGTATTTCACACATTGTGAATTCGAATGTGATGCCTATGAAGAGTTGTGCTGAATCTTTAGGTTATACACAACCTCCTACACAAGTCAATCATTCTATTCCTTTGACCACTTCTATTGCTAACATACCTACCTTTACATCAAACATCATGGCTACTTCTATACAAGACATTCCTCCTGTGATCACTAGTCATGGGGGCAATCCTCCTTCTTCAATTAACCCTATTCCTTCATTCAATCCGACTTCTTCATTCATTCCTTCAATAAGTGTTCCTATTACATCTTCACAAATGAACATGACGCAAGGGGACAATTCATTTAACCATTCCATTCCTCCTTGTAGTGTTCCTCCTATCCAATCATCTCCTATGGTTGACTATCATAGGGTCCCACCACCTTACTCTTTACCTTCTTTCAATAACATCACACCTCCATCTCAATCTAACACACCTAATATGAACTCTTCGACTGAAGCTACCATTAATAATCTTGCACAAACTATCTCTTCTTTACAGCAACAAATTGCCTCTATGAATCAATCTAAGTTTAGTGTGCCCACATTTGATGTTGCGAGCCCACTTTCTCTTGATATTGTTCGAGCTATTCCTCCTAAACATGTTGAAATCCCGCATTTGGAGCTTTATAATGGTAAAGGAGATCCTCTAACACATGTTAAGACTTTTCAAACAATATGTACTGATTTTGCTTATGACCAAAGGTTACTTGCAAAACTATTCACCAGAACATTAAGAGACAAAGCCCTACAATGGTATTGCTCGTTGCCTTCTTATTCTATTACTTCTTTCGAACAACTTGCAAATGCTTTCATTCAACAATTTCAAAACAATATAAGTCCTAAAGTTACTTTGATTGATTTAATGCATTGTAAACAAGGTGTTAAAGAAAAAGTGATTGATTTCATTGGTAGATATAAGCATTTGTATGCTCAAATTTCTTTTCCAGTGCCTGATAATGATATTCAAAGAATCTTTATTTCTAATTTGCAAAAAGATATTCGAGACAAACTTCTATTTTCTGAGTTTACTTCTTTCCAACAGTTGTGTGCCACTCTTCACAATTATCAACTGACTGTGAGTCAAATGGAACAATCACATCCTATGGCTCCGAGTGATAAGGGTGATAGCAGTCAACAACCATTTGGGAAGTTTAAACCGAATAGAGATTCCATCAAATTCAATGAAAACATCATCAACAACAATGTGAATGCAGCATCAGGTGTGCCTCCTATTTCTAAATTTTTCAGGAAAGAAAGAAAGTATACTCCTTTGAATGAATTATTGCATGATATTATGAATAAGTTATTGGGACAAAATGTGATTACTCTTCCTCCTATAAGACAAATTGATCCTGCAAAGATTACTTCACCTTATTTTGATCACAAATCTTTTTGTCACTTTCATCGTTAGCCTGGGCATGATACTGAAAAATGTTTTTCTTTAAAGGGTAAAATTCAAGATTTGATTGATAATAATACTATTTCTGTTTCTGGAGTGAATGATAAAGGCAACACATCTGTAGCTCCTCCTAACCAAAATCTTCAGATTTTTACTGATCCATTACCTTCTCATACCTCTCATACCTCTAATGCGATTGAGGCTAATGATTCCTCTTTCTCATCTGATGGTCTTGTGTCTATGACTCCGAATGTGATTAACTTTGTAGAGCAGCAAGAAATCCCTAAAGAACCTTCCATCACATTTGATTCTAGTGAAACCATTAGAGCACCTGATGGTCCTTTATACATAGTTGCAAAAGTCAAAAATACACCTTGCCGTGGAGTGCTTATTGATCCTTCGTGCATGGTTAATGTTATTACTGAAGAATTTCTTTTTACTTTGCAATTGAATCAAGTGATCTATGACAAAACAGATGTGATTGTGAAACTATTTGATGCATTTTCTTCTCCTGCAATTGGTTCTATTACATTGCCTATTGAGGTCCATAATAAATCTCTTGATGTGAACTTTGCTATTATTCCATCTTCCGAACAATTTCGTGTGAAGCTTGGCTATCCTTGGCTATCTTCCATGAAAGCTATTGCTTCTCCTATTCATAAGTGTTTGAAATTTCCCCATAATGGTGAAGTTGTTACTGTCAATCATAGTCTCTTTAAACCAGCCGAAAGAACCTCTAGTGTTCCTATTGATTACTTTTGGCCCAAACAATTCCAATCTCTTCCTCCGCGAAGTGATCATCTTTTTAAATCTTATCAAAAGTGGAAAACAGATATGATCCTATCTCTAAGTGAACCTAGAACACCTAAACTTGACATTCCTATCATTCTTCCTTTGAAAGACAAAACTAATGTCTTTCCTCAAGAAGATTCCCAACCCGTCCCCATGGATGTGACTATGTCTATGCCTAATAAATCTTCTAAAAGTAGACCTATACCTCCTTGTCAAGAAGGATTTGGTCTTCTTCCTAAACCAAGAATTCCTCCTTTATATGGAGCAGTTCCTCCTCCGTCCTTTTATAGAGAGAAGAGACCTTCTTCTTCTCCTATTATCAAGCCTAAGAGACCACAACCTAAACACCCAAGTGATAAGGATGAGAACATTCCTCCTCCTCTATCTTCTACACTTCCTACTAAGACTAGACGTAATCGTTCTGCACGGGAACGCCGATGAAAGCGTCGTCTTAGGGCTCAAGCAGCTGCTTCTCAAACTTCACAATCTCCAAAAACACCTTCAACAAGCATTATTCCATTTTCTCCTCAGCCGGATATTGAGCCTAAATCTCCTAAACATAAGATGCATGATGGTCTTGATCCTGTGCGAGTTAAAGATCCTATTTTTATAAATCTTGATGATGATATAGATGAAAATGTTATGCATGATGAAAATGTTACTCCTCTTGCTTCTGATAGCGAATATGAACTTGTTGATGTTGATAACCATTTATCTAATGAATTTTCTAAAGCACTTATCCTAGCTCCTAGACAAGAACAATGTGGCTTGGAACATGAACATAGCCCTTGTTTGGATCTTGTGATAGCTCCATCTGCTGTGTTGGATGTTCCTCCTCTAGCGTGTTCCCTGCCTTCCCGAAACATTGATCAACAAGATCGGGGGGTAGATGACGTGCTAGACTAGTTACATTAGCATAGCAGATTCTCTCCCCCTCTCTTTTGTTACTTCTTCTATATGTTATTCTCATTCTTCTATTTGTTGTCCTTAGTGTTGTCTACTTGAGGACGATGCAAAGCATTGAGATCCCTCGGTCTCTCTCATGTTGACTCAAAAGACACATGTGTTCCCTTCTTCTAGGTGACCTTCCTTGATTGGGGAATGAAGAACAATTATGCATACATACATATGATACATATACATGACTTATCATACAGCATACTGACCCCGAGGAAAGCGAAGTCACCTTGTGCTTTGTGTTTTGTGTCTATTATCCTTGGGTTTATCTCACACTTGGGGGCTAAATCTTTGCGATAACGTGCTCCTTTTCCTTTCTCATTTCTTGTGTGTATCACTACGTTAAAACAATCACCCCCGTTGAGGCGTGTGCGATCGCTTTAACGTAGGGGGGCATACACCCTGTCTATCCTTTCAAAGATACTTGAAAATTTCTTGGCAAACTTAGCTTTGTCTTGAAGATTTTTGGTATTTCTTTTGCATGACTCATAGTGAGGGAACCTTACTACTGACAGTCATGGTTCTCCCTCGTGATCTTCCCTTTTACTTTGTCAATCGAAGTCGTAAGATCCTTAGTCCACTGGGGGCTTGGTGTATCTTGCCTCCTTGACGTGGTGAAAGTCTTTCAACGTTGTTTCCTTGTACTTTACCGGAAGTATGGGCATACATACTCCCGCTAAAGTGGGGGCTAAATGTAGCGTCCTAAAATTGTGACACTTGCAATTTCGACTGCATTTCGGTCTTCACGATGGCGATGCAACACGCAACCTGAATGGAGACCCCAAAACTTGCTCACGACACTGAAAACTGCATTTTTCAAACACCATTGGCCTGAACCTCCTTGCACCCTGCTGTCCCGGAGGTGGGACCAGAGCGCCCAGCGCCCTGGTCCCTGGGTCCTATTTTGGGCCCGGTTTCCTAAGTGATATCGGGTCTTTTTTATTGCAATTTGGAAATATACTTCCCTGGTCGGCCTAAGGTCGGGAAAATCAGTCTATCAGCCCTAATTGACAAGTATATAAACTACATTTTCCTCTCTCATTTAAAAACACAGATGAAGGACGGAAAAAGCGTGGAAACTATACTCAAGCATTCAAGCATTCAAGCAATTGATCATTCCAAGTCTCCATTCAAGGCTAAGTGTTGCATTCAAATCAAGGATTCAACCATTGAAGAGGAGATCACTTATTACATGCTACATACTACAACATACAACATCTAAACCTTTGCACATAAGGATACAAACATCCTTAGAACAAGGTATTAGTACTTGTTTTGCATTACAGTCATTTACATTTACAGCACTTGCTCATTTCTTGGTTAATTCCAAAACCGGGGTTTGACCTAAAGGCAAACCCCTAATCCCTAACCCCCCAATCGTCTTCGCTTTTCTGTGTGTAGGTTGCAGGTACGCGGCTGAGATTGAAGATCTGGAATCCTTGTGCAGAGACGAACAGATCCCCCTTCGTTTCGCGGATTTTTCGGAGGACCGTGGCGCCGGGCGCCATCGTCCTGACAACTTTTTCTCAAATTTGCAGGACAACGCCGTATCGACATTCTACTGCTAATTCCAGGTCCGCAGCTTCATCCTATAACCTAAACTCAGTTTATAAGCGAATCTTTATGACTTTCTATGCATCCTTAGCTTAATTTCCTTAATCAACATTCTTTACAAAAGAGGGTAGCCTTGCTTTCCTAACCCTTGAAATTCATTTAGCATCCAACCTTACATTGTGTGGGATTGGATCTTATGAGTTTCAACCCCTCTTTTGAATGTAAAGTCTCTCCCCTAAGTGAAAACCCATCGAATCCTAGCGAACCTCCCTTCTCTCTCCTCGGAGTTAGAAGAGGGGAGACCAACTAGGGTTCGACCGCGATTTTCCGCTTTACAGGTACAACACACATCTTAAGCCTTATTGTTTCTCTTTGTACTATTTTTGAAGAGCTAGTGAATAAAGCTCTCAATTTTCTTGAGCATGATCTGTCTTTGGGTTCCCTTTGTAGAAGTCCATTAAAATATTCAATGATAATATGCAAGAAAGGTTGATTTGACATAAGAGATATTGCTTGATGCTTCATAACAAACAAAGAATCAGTAATGTATTTGCTGCCAAAGATAAAAGTTTATAAATGTTGGGACTCTATCTATGTGAGACTAATTATGGGACCTTCTACAAATATCTTAAATATTATCATCATGGTTCTATGCTAAAATATGAATCATTATCACAGTGTTCTTCATGTAAGAGTGTTCTTCGATGTGAATTGTTCCTATATTAATAGTGTTTAGCTTTAGAAACAAAGTTGAAATATTTTCCACCATTAAAACTGATTAAACAGTTAAAAGTAGTGAATACTTCTTGTACATAAAACTCAAGAAGAGATTCAGTACTTATCAATAAAGTTCAAAATTCAGTCTCTTTGGTCAACTTTCCATACACCGAATCTAAGCACAACTTTGAATCAGATATCAAAACTAAAAATGACAGCAAAACCTCCTTACAAAGGCCACAGCTTGCTAATGTTTGTAAGCAATTAATACAAATGAAGGTTATTAAAGAAATTGAGAAATTTGGAAACAATAAAACCAAAAGGAGTTCATTGTTTTCTTTGTCAATAAATTAATTATTTTGAAATGAATTTTACTTCAGAAGTTTGAGACATACCAATTTTTGTTTAGTTGGTGACAAATCTCTGTATTGAATTCCGTGGGACTTCGACTTAGTTTCCATGAATTCTTATATTGTTCACATTATGTCAAACATTGTTAAGCATAATGAAAAGGATGGGTAAATTGGATGTTATGTCAGTAGCAGTTTCAACTTGGTCAAACGAACGGACAATGAATTTCAAGCTCTTCACAAAAACTGCAGAAATCGAACCAAGTTGCAAATAAGCACCTTTCAATATTTTTTATGAAGATCAAATGTTCAAGATTATGCATATTTAAGTATTGGCAACCAAAGTCAAGGACATCTTTCAAATTTTGTGGCCATTCTCTGTTGGTGCTAGTGTTGGGATGTGAAGCCCAACGGTCACATGACCATTCGACTTCCCCAAACTATTTATTTCACATCTGAATGTGATTGTATAAATGACTGAGTGCAGTCATGTATGTATTGGTATTGAGAGTTGATTAATAGAAGTTATTCCTTGCTTTGAGTGTGGATGTAGGCATATTTGCCGAACCACCATAAATCGTGTGTTGTCTCTTCTTATTGCTTTTCTGTTTCTGTTATTGTTTTCTCTGCTCTTTCTAATCTTTACAATTGGTATCAGAGCCATGTTGGCTTGAGCAGAGATGGAGGAAGAAGGAGAAGGTAAAACTTATAACTTCTATGGCAGTTTTACGTTTCATGTAAAACTATGCTTCAAGCGCCGCGTACATTGGTGGGATGGTTGGAAGAAAGAGGGGGACTCAGTTGAAGAGGAGAATCCAGGGAAGGAAAAGGATGTTGGGATTCTTATTTGCTCTCCCCTTGAGCCAGCCTTGGCACTTATTGGCCAAACTGTTAATGGCCGGGAAGTTGTTGGCATTCGTGTGGTGAAGGTTGAACGCCATGATAGTCCCTGTATAGACGTTGGAATTTCTAAGCTGAAAGATGTTGAAAAAGTGGTTGTTGTTGAAGAGGATGAACTCAAGAGATTGTGGGAGGAAGAGTGTATGCCATTGGAGACCCAAGTTGAATCTGTTGTTGACTCCCAGGATGAGGAGGGTGCAGATTGGAGTGAGGTAGCAGGGCAAGGAGGCCTGGGAGAAATTTTGGCTTCGGAGAGCTCTGCGGATGGCATGGCCTTGGCGAAAATAAAGAGGCACTCCCATAATGATGACAACCTTTGTGCAGATAATTTCATAGAAGCCTATGAACCTATGGATTTAGATGACATAGTAAATGATAAAAGTCAGTTTTCTGGTTTGAAGCAAAAGCGACCATTGACAGGAGCAGAGGACAATGGGCATCGCTCCAAGCGGTTTCAGGCGTCACATGGAGTGAATAAAAATGTTATTGAATTTGTTAATGCTTATTCTAATGGACGAGGAGATGCTTTATCTCGACCAGAATGCATTGACATTCACCAACCTGATCGGATGGATGTGGATGATAGTGCCAACGTCGATAATGAACAACCTGAGGGTGAGAGAACTCGAACTCGTGATAACAATCTGATGGAGCTGTTTGATGATGAAAATAATGTCATTGTTTTGTTCCTTGTAAGGTCTGAGTTTTATGTTTGGATATTAGAATCCAGTAATTGTGAATCGGTAGATATTCTGTTACGGGGGAGTTCAGGTGATGGTGATGAAGAAATGTATTTTAAACTGGGACAAAGTGGTGTTTCGGTTTTTGGCATAATGGGTGAGTTTGTGCCTGATAGAGTTTTTAACTCTGCTTTGATTTGGAAAAGGCTAATTCGAAGCGTATGTGAACAAGAGTTCGCAAAGCTAAAATCTAGCAGGTTGGTTTTAATGTGAATTTCGAAAATGGAAGCAGGGATGCTAGTGCATTGGCTGTGCCAGTTGGCCTTCACGGGGGAGATTGTTGGGATGTGAAGCCCAACGGTCACATGACCATTCGACTTCCCCAAACTATTCATTTCACATCTGAATGTGATTGTATAAATGACTGAGTGCAGTCATGTATGTATTGGTATTGAGAGTTGATTAATAGAAGTTATTCCCTGCTTTGAGTGTGGATGTACGCATATTTGCCGAACCACCATAAATCGTGTGTTGTCTCTTCTTATTGCTTTTCTGTTTCTGTTATTGTTTTCTCTGCTCTTTCTAATCTTTACAGCTAGAATCCTATAATTCAAAATCTTCTCAGCCTGCTCTTAGAAATTGGTACATTTGCAAAGAACAACTAATTGGCTTCATAGCCTCATGTAGCTGACAATTAAAAAAAATAAAAATCTGACCAGTGCTTTTCTGCTTTTATGTACACTGCAGCCCGGAGAGGTGGATCGCATTCAGCTAGGGAGTATGACTAAATGCTTTTATCCTTCTGATCCAAGCATAATATTGGGCAGTTTCTCAATTATATGTCTTGCCATATCATCATGTTTTGGAGTTAAATCTATATTTTTCTCTTACAATGGGAAAACCATTCCAACGCATGCACTTTGGAGAAGCACCACGCTAGTAGCATTTTTTATTCTTTCCATGTAAGTATTTACTTTGATAAATGTATATGCAAAATGTATTCTGTAGAATGACCATGACTCATAGAACAGTTGTTTTGAATTCATTTTTTTGTTCTTTTCTAAATTGCTGGATTGGATATCTTCACACTGCTGAAATTCTTAAATTTTTTAATGCTGCCAGCTGATTTCAAAAAATTTGCACATTTTCCATTCAACATTAAACTGACCCATAAGATTAAAATATACCAAACAGCTCCCAAAACCTGAATAACTTTATCAAGTGCTGAATTGTCATTCAAAAGCACACTATATATCAGTTATTACTTATTTAAAATATCAAATTCTTCAATAATTGACAGAAATTATCTGATTTGATATTTCCTTTACTTTGGTCCTTGTCAATATAACTAATCATTGGTTAGGGAGCGACCATCTTTACATATAAAATTAACATTTAACATGGAGTACACTGTATTTGAAAATTCTGTAACTTTTCCAATATAACTCTTCTCATTTTCCTTATTTGTTTCAATAACTGCTCTTGAAAGCATAAAAAATTGATATACATACTATTCCTTCGTTTGACTTAAATGTGTTGAATTTTCACGATGAATCCTCTGAATGTTTCTTCATTTGGAGACAGAATTTGAATTTTACATGGTAATCCTTAAGAAAATTATTCATGGAAGGTAGCACAATAAGAGCTGGTCACTAAAAAATATTATTCAAGAGAATATGGTGTAAACTAAGGTTCACTAATATAGGATTTGGGATCCAAATATACGGTGGAGACAAAATATGGGAACAGGTAAAACGGATACTAGAGAAATTGAGGTTGCCGAAAATCGGTCGTATGGAGAATTAATAATAGGAACAATGGGGCCCCAAAACCAATCATCTTGATGCTATTTCCCAAAACTTTAAACATTTTTTAATTAAAGATATCTAGAAAGAAACATAAAGGTATTAACATATTTTCCAAAATTTTGGTTTTAAGTAGTGATTCCATCTTGGCTATTTCTCAACAGATTGCTATCTATCCTTGCAACAAGCTTCCTGATGTGGGCAACTATCACTGAGGGTGTGCATCGGCATAGAAATGTGCATACTGATCCTGTTGGTAAGTGTCCAACAGCAAAGACTGGCCTTTTTGGTGGAGCTGGATTCTTAGCTTTGGATGCCGGTCTCTTCTGGCTGATATGCCAAATGCTCACCATGAATGCAAGAGAAGATTATGAAGATGATGAGGATACAAAAGGTGACTATGGAAAAGTCAGTGATGTAGATTATGTTTCTACTGCAGATATTCCTGTGAACTCAAAGGTTTAAACGAGGCAAACCTGGACAATATGAAAGCAATCTTTTGCATTAAATAGTATTATCACAGTTGCATGCATCTTTCCCTAGAAATCTATGAATATGTTTCTTTAGGGGGCATGGCTTTGCACTTACCTCTTACAAGAGAAACAAATAACTTTGATATCAGAAGCTGAAACAAGATGGTATGGCAATTGTTATTGTTGTTATGTTTAAATCATGCAACGGTTAGACCTTTATGAATGGTTTGTTTTCTTGCATGTTAAAGACATGTGATTACAGGAAATAGGAACTTCTTATAGCCCAGCCTTGTCTTGATTGTGTAAAGAGATGACGTGTTAATATTTTCATGCTGGTCACATAATTTTTTAACTTTTGTTATTTTATTTATATTATTTAGAAAAAATTTATTTGGAAGGTATTTTTTGGTAATATAAATATTTGCTTTCGTTTTGAAAGGAGTAACAATATAATTTGTATTTTTATGTAATTTTTTATTCTATAATTTATTTGTAGTTATTAACATATATTTTAAAATTATGATGTGAGAGGACAAAATTTTTAGTATTTATATTTTGAGTATATTGAAATTTTGCTTCTAAATAGTTGGAAGGATATATTCAAAAGACTTTTAAAAAATATCTAATAAATAAAAAATTAAATTAAGTAGAGTAAATATTAAAATTGTATAATTGAAGCAATAATGAAAAGTGATTTTTTGTTGTTGTAATATTTCATTTTTTATTTAATGATATAGGTGAGTTTTTTAAAAGACTCAATTTTTTTTGTAAAAAAACAAAATAGATACAACAATGAAGCTTAAAAATACAGACATTGGTATTTTCTTATAACAAGGTTGTATACCAATATCAAGACACTACACAAATAGCATAAGGATGGTGAGAGGACTACAATAAAGCTCACTGTTAAGATGGTGAAAGATCATTCAGAGTTTCAACTTCTCACTCCCTTGAGGAACTTCTAATGGTCATCAACCAAATTCATTTCCATATCTCCCAAGGAATTATCTTTCTTACTTTGGCCTCTTCTTTTGTTAGGCCTTACTTTTTCAAGTCTCACTTTATTTTTCAGCATGCTTACCTACAACATGGCACTGCTAGCAATAGGGTTCTGAATTGTAATTCTACTAAGTTGGATTACCTTTTCCAAAGTATCGTTCTGGGCTACTTGGTTTCTTTCCATTTGAAGGACTATTACCTTGGAGATAGGCACTGATTCAACAACTTTGGCTTTGGCCATTTGATACAAAAGCTAAATTAGGGCTTGACGGAGTGGGACCTCCATCTTTTCCAATAAAACATCCACAACAAAGCTTTCCAAGGACATTAATAAGTAGAAAGGAAAAGCCACTAGTTTTTATGCTTGGAATGATATAATAGAGTAAATTTGTATGAGAAGATGAATTTATGTATGCCCTCTAGATTTATGTATCTAATGATTTGAGTGCTCACATTGTTCCACAAACTTCGAGGATTTCCATAGGTACCTTAAAATTTGGTGAATTTCTCCCCTCTTAAGGAAGCACAAATTTCCTCTTCTTTAGTGCTTTTAGCATTATTAACTTTCAAACCATTCATAGCCAATCATGTCGTCTTTGCAATAATCTCATGAGATTTAAAATTGAGTTGCTTCAATTGACTTTTGTTGCCTTAAAAGTTTTAGCAAACTCTTTCGAGATAAAGGGGTATAATCCTTTATTATTTTCGAGAACTAGGTTAATCTTCCTCTTCAAAGGATATGTCATATCATGACATTTTGTCTAGTCCCCTCACAAGAGGATTCTATCTTCAACTTTTCTACTCCAAAGGTCATCCCACAATAGCGCGTCCCACTTTTTGACTAAAGTGGAACATTGGATATTTCTAACTAAATCTTCACTTTTTGTCACCCATAGAAACTAAAGTGATGATGTAAAATAATGATTTTAAAGATTTTGTATATAAAAATTTAATGTATTCTATAAAAATAAAATAAAATTATTTGTGATTTTTTACAAAAGTTTTAATAATTTATGTTAAATTTGGTGATCAGATTTATAATTTCAAAGTTATCTGACAGTTGTCAAGATTGCCCTCTAAAAGAGATTCAACTTGGTTCAAACCCTAGGTTCAATTTGCTTTGTTAATGGTGATTTGTTGAACAGGGTGATCACGTCATAGTGATAGAATTTGCTCTTACTGTAACTGATGTAATGCAGATTGACAAGAGATAGAATGTATGCAGAACACAGAGTTCGATCTACTAATAATATCTTATGATTCTGATATATTGAATGCAGATTGTATTTAATGATGTTATCTTTTGCTGTTGATCGATATCAAGGTGAAGGGAGAGATTGAATAGATATATGTAGCATTATATCTAATTCAAACAACAGGACTTCCTTAGTCATTACATTTCTTTCTAACCATCACGACCCTCCAAGATCAATTAGACAACAAACACGTCTAACAACAAGTTAATAACAAACCGTTTAACCATTGCATCGGTTCAAGTGTTAACATGTCAAAGATAGATTAGTTAACATAGAATAACAAGGGATCAATTTACACTTTGACATTACATAGAATCGATTCATATGTAATATGCATTACATAGAATCGATTAATATATGAATCGATTCATATGTAATATGCATTACATAGAATCAATTAATATATTAATCGATATATGTTAATTGTCCAAGAGAATCGAATCATATAATAGTCGATTCAAGTGCAAAGTATATTAATTATTAACCTAAGTTGTTTAGATGACTAAGTCAAATCAGATTACTGACTAACGCTATTCTTCAACACTCCCTCTTAGCTAGGGAGGTAATCTGCTCAAGATCTGAGTCACAAAGGTATCACCTCACTATGATAACAAATAGTATGGCATATCCATAGACATCACCTCATGCGATGTCCACCATCATGGCTTATCCACGGCTATCACCTCACATGATATCCACCATAGAGATCTCCTCAAGTAATATCCACCATTATGAATAATCCATAGATATCACTTCACGTGATATCCACCATTATGGCATATCCATAGATATCACCTTATAAGATATCAATCATTATGGCATATCCATAGATATCACTTCATGTGATATCCACCATTATGATTTGTCCATAGATATCACCCCATGTGATATCAACCATCACGACATATCCATAGATATCACCTCATGTGACATCCACCAGTATGGCTTATTCATAGATATCACCTCACGTGATATCAACCATTATGACATATCCATAGATATCACCTCATGTGACATCCACCATTATGGTTTATTCATAGATATCACCTCACGTGATATCAACCATTATTGTGAGATCATCACCTCACAATAATGGTGAGATGTACAGGTGTTCATCATTGTGAGATCGTCACCTCACAATGATATTCACCATGGCTCATTCAGAGGGTAAACACACAAGTACAAGAAAATCATCACGTACTCTCTCATGTGATGTTTGTCATGGCATCACACACATGATATCCATAATGAACCATATTAGAGGGTGTAGATAAGGGATTTCACCTTAAGTCTCTCTCAAAGAGAAATGCAATCACGAGATTTTACACTTTAAAACATCTTTTGAAAAAGAGAATACATTAGTGAATAGCATACCTTTCCACCATGTCTCTAGAAGGCCTTTCACATAGTACCTTAAGTGAATAGCATACCTTTCCACCATGTCTAACATAGTGATACTTGATCTCCACATGCTTTGACCTTTCATGAAATACAAGGTTGGAGTTTGCATCACTCCTTTTGTATTCCGAGCTCACCAAGTATTCATTTATCGAGAAATATCATGACCTAGAAGTCAGCATAAAGGCCTTCCAACCTACATAAATGAGACTTAATCTCATGAATCATAGTCCTTTGACTGATCACTAGAGAAACCATCTTGACATGGTCCACTCCCTCTGAACCAATATAACCAAGGTCCTCAGATATCAATAGAAGCACATCCTCTTAGCTACTCCCTCTGTCACGAAAGCATCCCCTGCTCCCATGGTCTCAATCATGGCTTTGCAACCTTAGATGTTATTGTTCGCATTTTGATGATTATGTTGTGATTGTCATTGGTGGACACACACTTGCTATGAGATCACTTTGTGAATGTATGAATTATGCTCAACCGGTAATTGTTCCAAATCGGTACTATGTTGTAGTCTTTAGACTATTGATGTTATGAAGAAAGTGTTTACCGATCTCAAGCGATATAAAGACCCAAGCGGCATAGAGAGATCAAACGGTTTAAGGATCTCAAGCAGAGAGGAGCAAAGGAGCCAGAAGCGGCAGTTATCTTTTTCCCAGTCTTCAATTTTTGTCAACTGGTAATCTGTTAAACCGGTATTACTCTGAGTTACCAACCGGTAATCGAAAAAGTTGTATAAACTGATAATACTTTGTGATGAGTTACCAACCGGTAAATTTTTGTGATGAGTTACCATCCACCGACACTTTGACGATGATTTTGTGTCATGTTATCAAATGTGTCTAGATACAATGAACCTAGGAACTTGCAATGTAATCCTATTGGACTGACACGAAATCAGATTCCTTTTTAGGACATCATGTCTAGGGTTTTGTATGCGTATGTATGAGAGTAGCTGTTAGGTTTTGGTGGTCATTTGAAGCTCTTGTATGTGCGATCTTAACTGAGAAGATCAAGTCTGTAGAGTGTGGATTTACTGAAGACTGAAGCAATGCTGAAGAGCATTAGCTATGAGCTACAATGGATCTAATCAAGCAGACTGTGCCATTTGCTAGATCATTCACTTGTTGATTACTCACATCTTTGACAAGTCAGAAACCCTTAACCGGGTAGGCCCAGAAAAGCCTTTATAAATCCTCTAACAAGGTGGTTCACATCTGTGGATTTGAAATCCTCTCATAAGGTAATCTTTAATCGGACTTATCTCCTAACAGAGACTGAGATTCCTAACAGGATTTGTTCTGGTAAAGAACATTGTATGACCTTAACCGGTCTGACCTTAACCGGTCTGGTTACTTTTCTGCAGATAGTTACTTATGAGTTTCATCTCATCGTGGTTTTTCCCATTTGGGTTTCCACGTCAAAATCTCTTGTGTTATGGTGATTGTGCTTCTATGGGTGGATGCCTTATTTTCTATTTGGTCTGCATGTGTGTTAACTGGTTTGTTTGTTAAACTGTTTTACCGGTTTACTGCCAGACTGTCAAAGTGTTTAAGTACAATATTTTTTGGTATACTAATTCACCCCCCCCTCTTAGTATTCATCAATTGGTATTAGAGCCAGCCTTTCTATAAGTCTAACCACTTGGAAAGAGATATGGGGGAATACACTGCGAGGGAACTTACTCATCGGCTCACTCAGACTGAGCAAGCCTATGATGAACTTAAGGTCAAATATAAGGCCTCTCATGCAAAAAGAAGAGAGCATGTTGAAAAACTGATGGAGCTAACTGAAAACAGTTCTTTTGATGAAGCGGGCATGGAAGCCCTAATTTAAGAAGTTGAAAAACTGAATGAGTCCAATGCCAACCTAAGAAGGGAACTTGACGGCCTAACTATCAGAATGTGAAGAGCTTGAGAACCGGAGGAAAGCTGAAGATCTGGTAAAAGACAAAGATCATGAGATCTCCAAGCTGAAGCAAGAGATCAGTGCACTTACCGCTCGTCTTCATGAAAGCAAAATGGAAAAAGAAGAAGTGCAAGGTGAACTAAACATGACTATCTCTGATAATGCAACCTTGAAGGAATCCAATGCTACCATTTCCAAAGAACTCATTGAGTCAAAGGAAATACTTGCCAAATTCAATAAGAGCTCTGTCAAGCTAGAGCAGAAGCTTGAATCAGCTAAATCGGTAAAGAATACCAATGGACTTGGTTTCTCTGAATATGAGGAAGGTGAGACCTCTGGAACAAAAAGTGGAGCATCAAAGAAACAACCGACATCAAAGGATAAAGGTAAGCAAAAGTTCAAACCTGTTTGCTTTAATTGTCTCAAGGAAGGACACACTGCTAATGTATGTAGAAGTAAGGCTTACAATAATTTTCCTTATTTTCTAAATGATAGCCTAGGCCCAATAAATTCAATGGAAATTGTTATGCATGCAACAAGTTTGGGCATAGAGCATTTGAATGCAGGTCTATCATGCACAATACCGGAAGGTATCCTCAAAGGAGTCAAGGAGTTTTTCCCAAATCCTCTGAGAACCGGAACCCAAACCGGTTTAATACCTATAGTCATCAGTCAGGTAGCGGTGGCTATCAAGCGGCAACCAGATGGAGAGCAATTTGTATGATTTGTCATGGCCATGGTCACACTGTTGCAACATGCAGAAGGAAGAATGGAAACATGAATAATGGACCTTGGAGAGCACCTGGAATGGTTTGCTATCACTGCAACAAACCGGGTCATACAACAAGATTCTGCAGAGCAAGAAAGAGTATATCGGATGATATACCGGTCACTCCGGAAGGAAAGATTGATGTTGAAATTGTTCAAGCAGATATGGAGAAAACCTGGAAGAAGAAGCCAGAAGAAGTGATTCAAGAAGAACCAGTTTCTGCACCTACTATGGAAGTCATTGAACCGACAAACTAAGCGTCAAAAAAGCTTAGGGGGAGCAAACGGTGAAATATCATGAACCCCCAGTTTACACCGGTAAAAGACCTCAACCGGTATGTGATACCTGTCAATTGGCAGAAGACCATAAATGGTAAAAGGCAAATTAGGGTTTACGCCCTAATAGTGGAGCATTTATTGAGGTAGGTGAAGAACTTGTTTAAAATAATTTTTCAAAGTCATTTTTCACTTATCAGTTCACGAGCGAAGAAGTTTTCAAGCATAGAGTGAAGAAAAGCGATTTGGATTGCGATTCAAAGAATTTATCAAAATCCTGAAGAAGAATCAGAAGCAAACATCTGTTGGTGAAGTGTAGAACACAAAGCGGTATTTCAACAACCAAAGGAGTGTGTAGTGAAATTTAAATTGCGAGCCCTAAATTTTAACTTTCGAAGGTATTTTTCAAAATTCTTTGTTTATCATGGCTTCCACATCACATACTAGTTCTAGTGTACCTGTTGATACTGTAGACTTCATTCAACGGAAGGCAAAATACAATGCCCTATCTCAAATACCCGCTGGTGTTGTAGTGGAGGAAGGCATTTCTGATTACATTGATTGTAAGATTGAAGATCTAGGATCTCTAATGATCCATTCTCAGTTGAGTTTGTTCTATGGGAAGGACAAAAAGATTAAACCGGAATTTAGCATTCTGGAAAAGAAGAAACTTCACAATGTTGTCTATTTCCTTGAAGAATTTTCAGATGATCACATCCACATTATTTTGAGCAGAGTACACGGTGATAATATGTACTTAGAGCGGTCGCATGATATTACACCGAAAGCAATTCATGCCATCACTAGTTTTTGGAACGTCGATGAAGTGCCAGCCCTAAGGAAGATTAGCAAGACGAAAATGACCAAGCTCACCGGTTCTGTGAGCGATTCACGGGGAATGACTGTCAATTCCATCAAGGACGATCTGGTCAAATATGCGTGTATGGTGATAGGATACCAGACGTTCCATGCCAACAGAATCAACTCAGCCTCTGCTGCAGTGGTAAATTCCGCCTACAGGATGATCAAGGAAGATGCATCGTTTGATCTATGCACTAGTATGCAAAGACAACTTCTGTTGAATCTCAAGTCAATCAAACAGGACAATGCCTTGAAATTTAAGTTTGGACAACTATTGGTTGGGTTGTTCTTCTACTTCCAAGGCTATTTTCCAGGAGTAGGTGATATTTAGTGGTCTGCTGACCAACCGGTGACAAAGCAAATCAAGGAAAGCCTACAAGCGGTAGGAACCGGTTATCCAAAAGTGCTGAACAAATATTTTGATGAGTTTAGATGCAAAATGAACCAAAGAGTAAGAATATCCGGTGATATTGTCAAAAAGTATGAGGAGGACATTTGCTTCACCATCAAAGTTGATGAGTGCATAATGGAGGTGGTTGAGCCCAGACAGGAAGAAGTGGAACCGATGGGATATGAGGTAATGTATGACATGTTAGATGGGTATGCCTCTACCCTAATCGCCTCGCCCCTTGATCCAAAGGAAAAGAGAACCGACACCTATTTGGAAAGGGTTACACCGGTTGAAGAACCCTCAGTAAAGAAGGGAAAGACAGTGCCTTCATCATTGGCATCGGTTACCATAGAAAGTCCCAAAGTGACCAAGCGGTCACCAGCAAAGAAGAAACAGGAAGTGACACCCGCTAAAGTCTTTGAGAGGAAGCGGAAGACAAAAAGCAATACACCAGACTCAGAGGACACTGTCTCTGAAGAATAGCCTAAGAAGACTAGGCAAACGAGGAAAAAGACAAAGAGTGAATCGACAACATCTGCACTGGTAAATATTGATATTTCCTCTTACAAACCTTTGACACATTGTCAAAGAACAATTAAGAATATTAGAAGAAAAGTACTTGGTGATTTGAAAGAGTGCTTTGATGATTTTAATGATGATGAAAAGAAGGAAGTTGAACAAGAAGTTATCAATTATTTATGTATTAATGACCGGTGGCCATCAAAAATTAAATCTGAGACGCCTGATTCTTTGTATAATTCTTTAGATAACGAGTGGCGCATTGCCATAGAAAAGGAACAAGAAATAAGAGAGGAAGTATTTGCACAATACTTTCCTGATGTGCCTAAAACAAAACTGTATGAAGTGGTGGAGAGATATAAGGGCCTCTTCTTCATGAGAAGAAGAAGACTCATGTTATTGGAAGGAAAAGTTCCGGAAGTGGTCAAAGATACCCACTCCCTTGCTCAATCATCTTTGAGACTACATGAAGTGGTTGAAGCCAATAGGAAAGCTGAGCAAGAACCGGAAATCACTCAACCAGATGAAGTATATGACAGTGAAGGAGAACAGGTCACTACTCAATTGGACCCGATTGATGTTGATGCCTTGAACGGTGAAAATGTTACTCCAGATGCACCAATAGAAACAGAAGGTCAGGAGAAAAAGGAGGAAGACAAGAGAAAATAGGCAGAGAGAGAGAAGAAGAAACAGGAGGAAGAAAATAGAAAACAGGAAGACATGGAAAAGAAGCAAAAGGAAGAAGAGAAGAAAAAAGCGGAAGAGGAGAAACAAGAGGAAGAAAAGAAAAAGGAAGAGGAGAAGAGGAAACTAGAAGAGGAAAAGAAAAGAAAGGAATAGGAGAAGAAGAAACAAGAGGAAGAAAAGAAGAAGAAGGAAGCGGAACAGGAAAAGGAGAAGAAAAAGGAAGAGGAGAAGAAAAAGGAAGAGGAGAAGAGAAAGGAGCAAGAAAAGAAGAAGCAGGAAGAAGAGAAGAAGAAGAAGAAGGATGAAGAGGAAGAGAAGCGGAAAGAAGAGGAGAAAAAGAAGGCAAAAGAGGACAAGCAAAGAGCTAAAGAGAAAGAGGGAGCGACACAGAGCACTCAAATGGAGACCCCAAAGGCAACCGGTAGTCAAGCCAAACCAGCTGACATTACTAGTCCCATTGACCTTTAGTCTGCAAATGAATCAGAGTTTCTGCAGAGCATTAAGCTTGCTCAAGAGCGTCTGGAAGTAATAAGGAGGAAGAAAGAGCAAGATGTGATCCAAGCTGCGGTGGACACTCTTACCGGTTTGATACCTGGTACTAACCTCCCCAGTACTGATTCCTCTCTTGCACAATTAAAGCTCCTATGCACAGTTGTAGAAGACTAGGTGTAAAGCCTGGAAGAGGTTACAAAAGCAAATGCCAAGAAGGAGCATCAAAAGGCTCTGGACACTTCCTTAGTGAAAAAGTTAACAGAGCTCTGGTTTGATCTTCAGAAGGCACAAAAGGAAATTATAGATGCAATGGATGAAGGCAAACTATTGCTAAGTAAGATATGTCAACCTCATTTATTCTGTGATGATGTGCTTGCTCAGAAAGCCAAACTGCAATCTGATATGCAGTCAATTATAAGCACCTTCAAGACGCCATATGATTCCTTCTCCACATATGGACAAATCGCTCACCAGTTTCAACTCTAGTCTGCAAGATTAGAGGCAGAGATAAGCAACCAGACACGTAATTTGCAGGAACTTCAACTGGTCCTACTACCAAGACTGCAAATTCTTCAGAAATGCTATCTAAATCTGGATGCCCTAAAGGTCACTCAAGAGATGAGTACCTTGGATGCCATGGAAGAGTAGGTCTATCAGATGCAAACGGAGAATGAGGTTGCTACCTCATTGCTTGAATCATGGTCTTTATCCATGAAGACATTTATGCAGGATTTTAAATCAGTTTTTGACAAGTTTCACTCTTTATTGTCATACTTGTTTAAATCAGTTTTTAATGCTAATGGAACAATTTTTTTCAGCTGTACTTTGTCATTGTTGGCAAACGGGGAGTAGTATTTTGTATTTAAAATTTTGATGCATGCTATGCATACTTTCATGTTTATCTCAGTAAGGAAGTAGTATACATTGTATTTTTTGCAAAAGGGATACTGTATATGCTTAGGGGGAGTAATTTTGCTTATGGCATAATTTTGTTGTAAAACACTTAGATGTCAAAATTTTTCCTAAGTGTTGCCATCAATGCCAAAGGGGGAAATTGTTGGCATTTTGATGATTATGTTGTGATTGTCATTGATGGACACACACTTGCTATGAGATCACTTTGTGAATGTATGAATTATGCTCAACCGGTAATTGTTCCAAACCGGTATTATGTTGTAGTCTTTAGACTATTGATGTTATGAAGAAAGTGTTTACCGATCTCAAGCGGTATAAAGATCCAAGCGGCATAGAGAGATCAAACGGTTTAAGGATCTCAAGCAGAGCGGAGCAAAGGAGCTAGAAGCGACAGTTCTCTATTTCCCAGTCTTCACTTTTTATCAACCGGTAATCTGTTAAACCGATATTACTCTAAGTTACCAACTGGTAACCGAAAAAGTTGTATAAACCGGTAATACTCTGTGATGAGTTACCAACCGGTATATTTTTGTGATGAGTTACCATCCACCGACACTTTGACGATGATTTTGTGTCATGTTATCAAATGTGTCTAGATACAATGAACCTAGGAACTTGCAATGTAATCCTATTGGACCGACATGAAATCAGATTCCTTTTTAGGACATCATGTCTAGGGTTTTGTATGTGTATGTATAAGAGTAGTTGTTAGGTTTTGGTGGTCATTTGAAGCTCTTGTATGTGCGATCTTAACTGAGAAGATCAAGTCTGTAGAGTGTGGATTTACTGAAGACTGAAGTAATGCTGAAGAGCATTAGCTATGAGCTACAATGAATCTAATCAAGCAGACCATGCCATTTGCTAGATCATTCACTTGTTGATTACTCACATCTTTGACAAGTCAGAAACCCTTAATCGGGTAGGCCCATAAAAGCCTTTGTAAATCCTCTAACAAGGTGGTTCACATCTGTGGATTTGAAATCCTCTCACAAGGTAGTCTTTAATCGGACTTATCTCCTAATAGAGACTGAGATTCCTAACAGGATCTGTTTTGGTAAAGAACATTGTATCACCTTAACCGGTCTGGTTACTATTCTGCAGATAGTTACTTGTGAGTTTCATCTCACCGTGGTTTTTTTCCATTTGGGTTTCCACGTCAAAATCTCTTGTGTTATGGTGATTGTGCTTCTATGGGTGAATGCCTTATTTTCTATTTGGTCTGCATGTGTGTTAACCGGTTTGTTTGTTAAACTGTTTTACTAGTTTACTGCTAGACTGTTAAAGTGTTTAAGTATAGTATTTTTTGGTATACTAATTCACCCCCCCCTCTTAGTATTCATCAGTTATCATTACCAACACAAGTGCCTCTATGACTTTCACAAGTGAACTGTTGCACCTCTGCAGGTAGATATTTGTTTTATAAAAAAAATGGAAATGCAAAATCTCAGAATCTCCACTAAAGTCCTCTACATATTCCTCCCGAATTTCAATCTCTTCATTACAAATAGAACTTCAAAACTCCATAGCCTGAAAAACAACAAACTATGTTTCTAAAGATGTCCTAAATGCAAGGGACAAATTTATCATAGTAAATTGAAGAAATTTAAAACACAAGATATCCAAATGTAGCTTGTCATAAGCGAACATCTACTGACAAGGTTGTTTCACAAATAACACACATAATGTAATTACATGAATTAACAAAAAAACTACATATTAAATTCATGAACATTATTCAACCAAAAAAAACCTCATCTCTCAGAAACTAAATCCATTTGAATCCTTTTGTGGAATAGTCTCACCAACATCCGCAATGGAAGCTTGAGGCATAGTCCTGGTTGGACATCTCATTGCGTAGTGACCATATTTATCACATCTAAACCATTGGATTTCTTAAATGTCCTTCCTTATTTTGTGTGTACGAGCATCATTTGATTCCTCATCTTCCTTTCTTTTGGATTTTCCTTTCTTATCCTTCTTTGAGGAGTGCGTGACACGAACATGAATATCTTCATTGTGGAGGTTTGGCCAATACCTCTTGTAGTCAATCTTGACTCTTCTTGAATGCAATCTGTCTTCAATCGATCAAACTTAGGGAGTTTTGATCTTGCGCTTATTCCTTGAATATGAAGGAAGACCATTAAGAGACAACATGGTTAATTCTTTTCCATTGATAATGTGCTCAATGGTAGAGAGTTGATCTCTCAATTCAATAATCCTCATGAAGTAAGACATGGTGGATTCTCCTTTCATCATTTTGATGTGGTTACGTTGTTGTTTCAGTGTGAGAGCTCGACTTGTGTTATTGATCTCATACATCTCCTGTAATGTCTTGAACATGTCACATGCCTTCGTGAACTTGGAGATGATTGGCACAATGTGATCTTTCACAGAATCAACCAACATTTTCATTGCTTTGTTATTCTTTCTCTTCCATTGAAGCTTCACATACTCTTCTTTTGGTTTTGGTACGACATCCTTCACGAATTCGTCTAATTCATTTTCTCCCATGGCAATCATAACTCTAAACTTCCAAGATACGAAGTTTAATGCTCCTTCAAGTCTGTCCTCAACTCTAATTCTATTCACCATCTTGACCTTGATAAAAATAGATGAACTTGAAGACAATAATAAAAGATAATCTAGCTTATATCAATCTGATCTTTATCTTTTCTCAATCCCGCTCTGATACCATGTTAAATTTGGTGATTAGATTTATAATTTCAAAGTTATTTGATAGTTGTCAAGATTGCCCTCTAAAAGAAATTCAACTTGGTTCAAACCCTAGGTTCAATTTTCTTTGTTAATGGTGATCTGTTTAACAGAGTGATCACGTCATAGTGATAGAATTTGCTCTGACTGTAACTGATGTAATGCAGATTGACAAGAGATATAATGTATGTAGATCAAGGAGTTCGATCTGCTAATAATATCATATGATTTTGATATATTGAATACGGATTGTATTTAATGATGCTATCTTCTGATGTTGATCGATATCAAGGTGAAGGAAGATATTGAATAGATATACATAGCATTATATCTAATTCAAACAACACGACTTCCTTAGTCATTACATCTCTTCCTAACCATCACGACCCTCCAAGATCAATTAGACAACAAACACATCTAACAACAAGTTAATAACAAACTGTTTAATCCTTGCATCAGTTCAAGTGCTAACATGTCAAAGATAGATTAATTAACACAGAATAACAAGGGATCGATTTACACTTTTACATTACATAGAATCGATTAATATATGAATCGATTCATATGTAATATGCATTACATAGAATCGATTAATATATTAATCGATATATGTCAATTGTCCAAGAGAATCAAATCATATAATAGTCGATTCAAGTGCAAAGTATATTAATTATTAACCTAAGTTGTTTAGATGACTCAGTCAGATCAAATTATTGAGTGACACTATTCTTCAACAATTTATTTTTTATAACTACAAGTATTTTTAAAAAGTGACATTTATTCTATAATCCATTTATTTTTTCAAAAAGGAAAAATATAAATCTTAAACATAAAGTTGTAAAACCAATATCTAATGCATAGATATTTTTCCATAAATATTCGTTGCATATTTTATTTTTTATTAATTTTTTAATTGAGATTAATTATAAATAAAACATAGGTTTATTTCATAATGTATAACTTTTTTTGTATATATCTAATAAACTTGTTTTTTGTTGAAACAAAGACATCAATGCTTAATGCATGAGTATTTTTTATATATTTTTTCCTTTATTTTCTTATTTTATGTGTGTGGAATAGAGGAATTGATGTTTGGTGAAAATCAATGTTCATTAGAAAATAGAAAATAAATATTATAATCAAATTAAATATCAAAATTGTATTTGTTGGAAAGTTTATTTTGAGGGCTACAATTTTACAAAATATCTTGTTGTGTAGATTCCATTTGTTGGACCAACCTAAGGTTTGAAACAAAAACATTTGATCAAAAAATCTAAGCACTAAAGTAGAAAGGGCAATTCATGGGTGTTTGTTCAAAAGATCTTGAAAAAAGATGTATAAGGGTCTTTGTTCAAAGATGTATTCATTTGAAATTCCCTTTCATGTGAAAAAAAATACTAAAATATTAAAAATTGAAAGAACCTTTATTCAAAGTTATTTATGTAATCATCTCCAAATGAAGGCATTCTTTAGTTTTTTTCTTCCTCCCCATCCAAATATTTGATGTCCCACAAGTGGGACTCACTATTGTGGGTTCACCCCACATAATCACTTCAAATGCATCGATTTGTTGGAATCTAATACACCATGCATTTAGAAACAATTAATTTATTTTGTAGATTTTGTATATAACAATGAAAAAAGTACTCCCAAATCCAAATTGAATCCGAATAGAAGTAACAACTCAAGTGATTTGTCAACTTGGAAGGAATTTGCTTGTACTTTCTGTTGATACTGCACTTTGAATGCTTTGGAGTATGCATTTTTATATCACCACATTTAAGGTTATACCAAGTCTTCTTAAATATGAGTAAGTGACCACAAAAAAATTGAAGGTATTCAAAGCAAAGGAGGAATCCATCAAAAGATGAAAACTCATTTTAGAGTCCCTTTCACAAAGAGCACATCTATTAGGGATCAAAAAACCATCTTCTCCTTAAATTATCCTATTTAAGAATCATCTAGGAAAAAATATTAAGGGAATTTATTCAATTAAGGATTAAGGAGAATCAAATATCATAAGCTAACATTGTAGATTCCTTTCAAACAAGTTTTACATACTGATTTTCTCTCATTACTTGGCATATGGAAGCCTTTAAGGTCTTCAAAGCCCTTCAAACGTTAAAGAACTTCTATTTTTGAATAATTTCAATTAATAGGTTTCTATGTTCTAGTCGACTTCTTAAACATGATATAGTCAATCGATATTTCACCCATAATATTTTTATGGGAGTACTAAGGAAGCACTATAATGCCCCAAGATGACACACCTACGAAAAACCAATAGAACAAATGTTTATTGAAACAACAATAAGCTATTGTTAAGAAATATACATGTTGAAATACCAAAGGTTGTTAAATTCAATCTTTATCTAAATAATTAATAAAAGAATGTGATCTACAAGGATTGGACTAATATAATGTGAAAATATGAAAATTATATGCAAATATAAAATTAAGTTAACTTAATATGAAATTACCATGATTAGAGTCTTAGATTATTTATAGTACTAAAAATTAGCCTTCATATCATGCTTATTAACACTACCTTATGTGAACTTTTAGAAAAAATATATAATGGATAATATCACAATAAGATAGTAGCAATGCAACAAAAATCAACAACATAAGAGCATCAAATACCATACGATTTACATAGAGAAAGCCTTGTGGACAAAATCTTTACTAAGAAGAGAGGCAAGTATACATTATCAACATATGAATGATTAAACAATACATTCACTTCCATTCTCCTCTTTTCCTCCAACATAGCAACACCTATGTACCTATGAACAACCTCCTAGTGCCTCCCACCTGCCCTTCTTCTTGTAGAGTAATCCCACATTCAACTATTCTTCAACAATATACATCCAAAGAGTTATTTATATACAACGACAAGAGCTCCAAAACCATCAAACAAGACGTCCAAAGAAGACTCTTCATTCCAAATGTCCCCACCCTACAAAAGTCAAAAGGACATAATTTTGGCTCCAATACTTTCCCTCCAACTTGGGCAGCCAAACATGGAAGATAATTATTATATTAAATGCAATAAATGACAAAATATTGAGAGACGCGTATTGCTTCTTCTTGGTGCCCACTTGGAGAAGCCCAAATTTCACTAATTTGTTCACTTCCAATGTCATTAATTATCCCATTATAGGCATTCATATGTGGGGAAACATATTAAACAATTATGTCCAAAACCCACCTTTATCGTTGCTATTGGAACACATCACCCCTTATGAAGGTTTACAAAGAATAGTGAGAATAAATACTTAAAAATATTTTCCAATACACAACGCCTTAGGACACTTTGCAATGATATTGAAACAATGTCATAAGATTTACAAGGTAGATGACACCTTAATCTTGGCATTCTCCCTCTTGACGTTATACCTTGTAAACACACCCATAGGAATCACAAACAAGGGAAAAGTATCCCTCAGCCAAACATGTACCATATGAATATTTACCATGCTCTCATACTCCAACAAGATACTTGCAAAAGAAACCATGACAACCACTATAAAGACAAAAAACTCCTCACATCCTCCAATAAGCCACTTATTGAAGAAAATGAACATGCAAACGTGAACCATATCAAATATCATGAAAACCTACACCAATCTTTACACGAACACAAGCATCAAAATCAAATGATAACAAAGGCTCCAAGTAGTTTCCTTTTTCATACCACCTAGAATACCAACCATAAAAAAATACAATTCATCCAAAATAATCATGCCTTAAACCAGGATATACCATCATAGATAGAACTTCATGACATCAACATGTCAACTCCAAATTGTAACCAGGTCCCAATTTATCAATCCTCCTATCTCAATGCAATATAACAATGTGCAAATGACTATAGGCAAGACCAACTAACAAAATCTACATTAAAACTGGAATAATCTCATTGATATAGAAAGTTCACATATGAGTCATCCCACTGCAATCAAGTGAGTGATCATGCCACATAATTGCATAATTGATCATGACACACAATTGCATAACTCATATATCCTAATCCAATGAAACGTGCAAACTCATCATCACATTAGTAGTAAGGAAACCAAGATATGAAAGAGGATGACTAGACATATATCTAGAAATTCCCATTGCACAAAGTAATGTCAAATCTGAAAAATAGATCAAAGCATATCAATTTTATCCATAGTACTTCACATAGATGATGTGGCTAACTCCTCTATTACATAGTGACAAGGAAACCAACAATGATATGACAATCTTACAAATAAATATGTTGTGATACCTCTTGCATTGTCGATCTCCATAGCTCTCCCAAGTTCTTCACACTCAACCATGTGAATGCAAACATCCAAGAAGAAGAACACGACCAAAGAGAGAATGTGCAAATCAAACCATATCCTTGTTCCACACTAAATTGTACAACAAGTTGTGTAATATAAAATCTTCTTCACCATCCCAAACTGAAAGGATATCAACACCTAACTTTCAAGTCAAGTGAAAAATTGTAGAAATAGATGTAAATCTCTCATATCAAAGGTAGATCAAACAAACTAATCATTCCCACAACAAAGAGGATATGCCACACCATTTATTGTAGCTCTCTAAATAAGTCCTCATGACTAGATCCATAGCTCAATACCAACAACAAAGAGAGCAACATAAATTCATATAATCATACATCTTGTTCTCAAAAAACTCAGAATTTTTTTATTCAAGACTAACATACATGAGAAGACAAGATAAAAAAACAAAAAATACATCTCATAATCATGTAGGCAATACCTCTCAGATCATTCGCTTTTCGAGTAGAACAAGAGTAGGATACAAGATTGTCATGAGAACACAATACCAAGCACAAAAAGATTACTATAAATGAGAATATTCTCTTTAGGCTTGTAGTGGACTTGCATCCATAATCAGGTGCAAGCTCCTTAGTGTTCTGGTTTAAATACTCATCAAAGAGTAACTATATTAACACATGATCCGATAAACAAAAAATCTCTTAGCCCCAACCAAGTCTCTCTAGTCTCAATGAGAATCCACTTATTAATCCATGCCAATTTCAAATGTAACCATTCAAAATATTAAATCTCCAAGATAATGATTAATACTAAAAAACGAAGAGAACAAACAAGACCGTTGTCAAAGTTCTACCTGCAAAATCAAGTACACAAATATGACATCATGATCTAACATCTCCTTAAAAGAAGATCACATGCTTCAAAAAACATAATATATTAACACTTCACCAAAGACTCAAAAGTCCTTCATGACAAACCAAGATGTCACCATCTCCAAACCACATGATGATAAACATCCATCATTAAATGATGAATCAACATCACTACCAAAGCTCCCATTTAACCATGTAACCAAGCTCTCTAGGAATCATAATAAGAATCTCCTAATTGAAGATCCTTTGTGGCCCCAACATGATAGAAAAAATCAACACCAAGAGCTCCCAAAGGGAATATTAAAACCACAATCTCCAAACCAAGAAGATATAATACTGCTCGTCCTTTGACAACTTAAAAAAATATGTCAAACTCTCACTACAATCTAAAGGCAGAATCCAAGAGCTCCACATGCCACCAACAATAATTGCAAAAGACCATACATCTTATGTTCAAATATTATTCATCTCATTACACACAACAACAAAAATAGCTTAGAACCAAAATCTTGAAACAAATAATACATAACACATTATGTAACTACATAAATCTCCCATTGAAAGTGATACAAGTTATACATGGCATCATGATTAATGTCATTACCAAAATTTCATTGAAAGTGAGAAGAGTTTCTCATTCACCATAAACTATTGCTAAGATTCAAATGAGAAACTATATAAAGTACTCCAAAAAATCCTTTTCTCAATGCAATTAACATATGAATGTAATAATGGTGACCAGAAATAAGGCCTACCAAACATAGGTTAGACAGTTCAAATAACCGAAAGACAACTGAGAGGAGCGGGGGGGGGGGGGGGGGGTGAATCAGGTGTCACAGATTATAGGAAGCATTAGCAATTTAAACTTTAACACCGGAACCCAAAACATTAATACCGAAATAGCATATAAACCAATTAAGCATAAACAATAATCACATAATAAAAGTCATCCACATAACACCAAGATTTGTACATGGAAAACCTAGTAAATGGAAAAACCATGGTGGGAATCCTACCCACAGTCAGATAATACTTTTGCAGTAAGTATGTGAATTACAATTGAGGGGCCTGCACTTGTAGGAAGACCAACAACCTAGAGCACACTGCTCATCACAAAAGGAGCCTCACTGACTACGTATAAATCCAGACTACACTCTGGAGAAGTGTTGAACTGCAAAAGATAGAATCTCCTATGCCTGAGTATAGTTTTGGTTAAGCTCAATATTGGAAGACTAAATCCTCTTACATAAACCCAATACGATCTCCAATGATCAACCAACTCCTCTGCCTGAATGATATTACATTATTTGCACATTAAATTCCTTGATCATGACCTCTAATATTAACCATGATGATCTACAATGAGATCTTACATCGATTTATACAAAACCCTCTACCGTAAACAATCAGGTCGACCACTAGACAATAAACCGATTACATAATTACAAACCATGTTAGCCTTAGACCAAACAAATAATATCAACACATAAGACATCCCAAAAATACATCAATAGGTTCTATCCACACGTTACATTAAAGCCGGTCCATAACCTAGATCAATCGAGACCAAGTATAGGTCCACACGCTTCAACAATGATCTCCATCCGCCAAGTCTAGAACATGATCACCAACAACATCCTGAAACTCCATCAAAAGCTGCATGAACACCACTTATGCAATTCATCAAAGATCTCCATCAAAAGCTCCATCGGTGAAACCCTTACTGGAACTAGAAATCAATATTCTAAGCAAGTAGGATAGCATTCGATCTCCAGACCAAAACCAACTGACCAAATATGAGTATAAGTATCATGAACAAGCTGATCCCATCATCAAACTATATCGGAGCCTATCGGATCATGCCGGATCCAAGTTAACCAAAAACCACTTAACCTACCGGGACCAGAAGGGTGTCGGTAAATCATCCAAACAACTAGTGTTGGCATCAATGACAAAATATTAATGCAACACATAATCAATTCCACCAAATGGCCAACAATATCCCCCTTTGGCATTGATGGCAACACTAGATGTGAAAAATATCTAAGTACCAAGAAATGCCAAACAAGTCTCCCCCAATGGAAGACAACCAAAAATCTCCCCCTGTGAATAATATCTTTGTAAAGCTTTGAATTCCTTTTCCTTATCAATATCTCTCCCCCTTTCTTTTTCTTTTTCCCTTTTTTTCACATCAATATCACTCCCCCTTTGACATCAATGCCAGAAATATGACAGAAATATCAAAGCAAAAACATAAGCCTTTGAATCACAAAGTTGACTACTCCCCTTGAGCAGTAGCATCCCACATCAGCGCTAGAATGAATAATATTTCTGATAGTGCATGTCGGACTGATGCCAAACTGCATCAATCAAGTCTCTATTGGAGGGGCAGAAACTCCCCATCTATCTCTCAAGTACTCAAATGATTCCTTGAACAAAGATTTCGTGAAAATATCTACAATATGTTCTTTAGTGTTCACATAAACAGTCTAACTTCATTTGCTTCCACCTTCTCCTCCAAAAGTTATACTTGATAGATATGTGCTTTGTTTTAGAATGAAATACCAGATTCTTTAATATATCAATAGCAATAGAGTTATCACAGTGAATAACTATCGGTGCATCACAATCCATATTTATATCCTTCAACATTTGCTTCATCCTTAAAACTTGTGTACAATTAGTAGCAACAACAATATACTCAGCTTCAGCAGTAGATAAAGAAGTACATGACTGTTTCTTGCTGATCCATGAAACCAATTTCTTTCCAAGAAAGAAAGCTCCACCGAAAGTACTTTTCTAGTCGTCAACATCTCCAGCCCAATCAACATCTGTATATGCACATAAAGTAAAGTTATCATCCTTAGGCTACGACAAACCATATTCTGATGTACCTTGCAAGTATCTAAAAATCCTTTTCACGATCATCTCATGATTTTCTCTAGGATCACTCTGAAATCTTGAAACAATGCAAACAACATTGGTAATGTTAGGCCTAGTCCGAGTCAAATAAAGTAGACCTCCAATCATAGATTTGTATCTTGTAGGATTTACCGGTGTAGAAACATCTTTTCTTGTTAATTTCTCACTTGTAACCATAGGAGTACTTACCAGTTTAGAATCTCCCATACCAAATTTCTTCAACAATTCCTTAGCATATTTAGTTTGACGGATGAAAATACCTTTGTCAATCTGAGTAATTTGCAAACCTAAGAAAAATTTCATCTCACCAATCATAAAAATCTCAAATTCTTTCTCCATGTTCTTAGAAAATTCTATGCATAACTTATCTTACCTCCAAAAATAATGTCATCATCAAATACTTGAATAATTAGTATATCATCATGTGATCTTATAATATAAATTATTGTCAGCACTGCCCTTAGTAAAACCAAGCTTCAAAATATATTTATCCAACCTTGCATACCAAGCTTTAGGTGCTTGTTTCAATCCATATAAATCTTTCCTTAGCTTGCAAACCATATCTATGTCATCTGATAGTGAAAAACCATCAGGTTTCTCAATATAAACTTCTTCATCAAGATCCCCATTCAAAAATGCACATTTAACATCCATTTGATAAATCTTGTAGTTTTTATAAGCAGCATAGGCAAGAAATAATCTTACAACTTCAATCCTAGCTACAAGTGCAAAAGTCTCTCCATAATCAATTCCTTCCTTCTGAGAATATCCTTTACAAACCAATCTAGCCTTATTCCTTATAACTTGACCATCCTCATTCAATTTATTCCTAAAAACCCACTTAGTTCCATTAACATTTTTATTTTTAGGCCGAGGAACCAAGGTCCATGTGTTATTTTTCTCAATCTGATCTAATTCGTCTTCCATAGCTTTCAACCAATATTCATCTTTACATGCCTCAATTACTAATACCTATTCAACTTGTGAAATTAAACATACCTCATTATTTGCCAGTCTTCTTCTTGTCATCACTTCATTACTCTTATCACCAATGATTTGATCTTCTGAATGATTCAATCTCACATACCTAGGAGTCTTCTGAGTTTTTGTTACTCTTCCCTGTTCTTCAGTTACTGTAGAATTCTCTGATGTTGCTAGAGTAACTGGTTCAACTCTTTTTTCTGGTAAAGGTGCTACCGGTTCAAATATAATCATTTCCACTACCAGTTCCTTCTCATAAACTCTTATTTGACTTATGTTCAACTCATCTACTTTGACATTAGCACTTTCCACAATTCTCTGCAATCTCTTGTTATAACATCTATATGCTTTGATTTCATTAGAATAACCAAGAAATATGCCTTCATCACACCTAGGGTAAAATTTGCCAATAATATCATCTCTCTTGATATAACATTTACTACCAAAAATTCTAAAATACTTAACTGTAGGTGTATTGCCAAACCATAATTCATAAGGTGTCTTACCGATTTCTCCTTTGATAAGTACTCTGTTGAATGTATAAACCATTGTACTCACTGCTTCTCTCCAGTAGATATGGGGTAGACTAGTTTCCATCATCATTGTTCTAGCAACATCCAAGATAGTTATGTTCTTCCTTTCCACAACTCCATTTTGTTGAGGTGTCCGGGGAGCAGAAAATTGTCTTCTTATACCATGCTTGTCACAAAAGTTATTAAACTCACCGGATGTGAATTCTCTACCATGATCTGATCTCAAAAATTTAATCTTCAATCCTGTCTCAGTTTTCACTTTAGCCTTAAAGATTTTAAACTTTTCAAATTCTTCAGATTTTTCTCTCAAAAAAGTAACCCATATCATTCTAGAATAATCATCAATGATTAGCATGAAATATATATCACCTTGAGAACATTTAACTCTATCAGGGCCACACAAATCAGTATGAATAAGATCAAGAACATTGTTTGATTTATCTTGTATACTCCTAAAAGAGGTTCTGACCTATTTACCCATTTGACATTCTTTACATACCGGATTATAGGGCTTCATAATCTTAGGTATATCCCTAACTGCCTTAGTTGAACTGATCTTCACAATGCAACCACAATTCACTTGACACAACCTTTTATGCCATAGCCAACTCTCATCAATATGTGTAATCAAACATGTCTTCTCACCGGAGTTCAAATGAAATATATTACCTTTTGTCTATGTACAGGTTGCTATCTCCAAGCCAGATCTGTTAATGATTTTGCATTTTCCATCTTTGAACTATAATTGAAATCCCTTATCTACCAATCGTCCTACACTCAAAAGATTATGCCTCAAACCTTCAACATAATAAATATTGTCAGTGTTGTTCTTACATCCAATGATATAGTTCCTTTTCCTTTGATCATACATGATTTGTCATCTTCGAATCTAACTAGACCACCATCAAATTCTTGCGAAGACATAAACTTCCCTTTATCTCTAGTCATATGATGTGAACAACCATTGTCAATTAGCCATTCATCCTTGTCTTCAATTTTAGCAGCAAGTGCCTTCTCTTCAGGTACATTCTCTTCTAGTGCCAGATCATCTTCCTTGATAGCCAGGAACATCCATTCCTTCCCATTGCCAGATCCACTAGCAGAGTCTTCTATTGGTTCATCATCTGAATCAGTAATGCCTTCCTCATCCGCTATGTAGCATGATTTGTCTTTGTTTTTCTTATATTTATACTTGTTCTGATATCCAGGGTTAGGCTTAAATGATCTTCTAACTCTTTCTTCAAATCTTGAATTTCTTTCAGTACATTTAGATGCAAAATGACCAATCTTATTACATGCAAAACATTTAAAAGGCGATTTTCCTTCATACTTACTTCCTATCGGTCCTTTAGGTACTCTTCTAGCAAATAGTGCTTCAATTTGCTCAAACTCATCATCTTCTCTTTTCATATCTTCCAACTCATTTGCATATAAAGCTTTCCAGTCGTGCTTACCGGTTGTAGATGTAGATGCATGAAAAGCAGGTTCATTCTTCACAACTCTAGAAGGTCCAAATTCTTCAAGCTCAAAAGCAGATAGTTTCCCAACCAAAGTATCTTTGTTGACAGATGTATTAGCCATTGTTCTCAATTCATTAATAGCAGTAGCCTTCATTTTGTAAGGATGTTAGGGCTCTTAGGACTTTAGAAACAATTTCATCTTCGCTCAGAGTTCCACCACAACATTGAATTCCCATAACAATCTCATTTACCCTTTCCATGAATGCAACAATTCTTTCATCTTCTTCCATCTTCAGATTTTCATACCTTACCCGGTACACATCAAGTTTAGCAATCTTCATTGTAGGGTCACCTTCATTAAGACTCTCTAACTTATCCCATATAGCCTTTCCAGATGATTTTCTAGTTAATCCCATTATTTGCTAATCAGAAAGTGCACACAAGAGGGCTTCTCTTACTCTACAATCATTATCAAGGTCCTTATCTAGGTTTTCCAGAGGAGGATTTCCAGATCCCAGATTATAGGGTGTGACACCATTCTATGTGATCTCCCAAATCTCCTTGCGAAGACATCTCAAATGAGTCTCCATCTGAATCTTCCATAATGTGTAATTTGTTCCATCAAGCCTCAGAATATCCCTTCGAAAGATAGCTCCAGAAGAACTGGATGAACTTGAACTGTTAGTCTCCATAGGATCTTCCTCAAGTGGTTAAGCTTTCTGTAGAGATGACCAAAGCTCCGATACCAATTGTTAGACATTTTAAATAGCCAGAAGACAACTGAGAGGGGGGAGGGTGAATCAGTTGTAATAGATTACAGGAACCATTACCAGTTTAAACTTTAACACCGAAACCCAAAACATTAATACCGGAATAACAGATAAACCAATTAAGCATAAACAATAATCATATAATAAAATCCATCCACATAACACCAAGATTTGTATGTGGAAAACCCAGTAAAAGGAAAAACTATGGTGGGAAGCCTACCCACAATCAGATAATACTTCTGCAGTAAGTATGTGAATTAAAATTGAGGGGATTACACTTGCAGGAAGGCCAACAACCTAGAGTGCACTGCTCATCACAAAAGGAGCCTGACTGACTACATATAAATCTAGACTATAATCCAAAGAAGTGTTGAATTGCAAAAGATAGCATCTCCTATGCCTGAGTACAGTTCTGGTTAAGCTGAATATCGGAGGACTAAATCCTCTTACATAAACCCAATTCAATCTCCAATGATCAACCAACTCCTCTGCCTGAATGATATTACATTATTCACACATTAAATTCCTTGATTGTGACCTCTAATATTAATCATGATGATCTACAATGAGATCTTACATCTATTTATACAAAACCCTCGACCATAAACAATGAGGTCGGCCACCAGACAATAAACCAATTACATAATTACAAACCATGTCAGCCTTAAACCAAACAACTAATATCAACACATAAGATATCCCATAAATACATCAATAGGTCTTATCCACACGTTACATTAAAGTCGGTCCATAACGTAGATCAACCGGGACCAAGTGTAGGTCCACACGCTTTAGCAATGATCTCCATCAGCCAAGTCTCAAACATGATCACCAACAACATCCTGAAACTCCACCAGAAGCTGCACCAACACCACTTATGCAATTCATCAAAGATCTCCATCAAAAGCTCTTTCGTTGAAACCCTCGCCGGAACCAAAAATCAATCTTCTAAGCAAGCAGGAAAGCATCCGATCTCCAAACCAAAACCAACTGACCAAATATGAGTATAAGTACCATGAACAAGCTAATTCCATCATTTGACTATACTAGAACCTACCGGATCATGCCGGATCCACGTTAACCATAAACCACTTAACCTATCAGGACCAGAAGGGTGTCGGTAAAGCATCCAAACAACTAGTGTTGGCATCAATGATAAAACATCAATGCAACACATAATCAATTCCACCAAATGGCCAACAACATAATCCACATCAAATAATTTTACACGATCTACACATATGAAACATCTTAAAAGAGAAATACATAGTGCTCCAATCTCACACAAATGAAAATATATTCATCTCCACATAAAGATCACGCAAAACAAAGATAATCAGGTATAACATGTGGATTTCTAAAACTCAAACACCAAAATCAACTCTAGCCCTGATTTTCTAAACAAACCTACATAGGAATAACCATAGCTCAATAAGAACCCTCCAAGAAACCATGGAAGCCTATTATTGTCTTCATTTAGAACACCCTGAATAGAGTCTTGTCATAGATCTACATACCATATATTTTGGTTACATGTAAAATTTAGAACTCCCACTTGTTGAAGACCTTTCAATATCCAAAAGGGAAATCAACTACTAGGCGTCTTGGTGCCAATAGAATTTGAACACCATATGTACTTGTCTATGCTCACAGGCTTTGTCAATGCATCTACAACATTCACCTAGGTGTCAACTTTGTCTAGTTTCACATTTCAATATTCTACCATGTCATGGAAAAAATTGAACTAAACATCAATATCCTTTGTTCTAGCATGGAAGGTAGGATTTTTTCCAAATATATGACACTCTAGTTGTGACAATAGGTAGTAATCAATCTTTCCTCAAGATCAACATCAACACACTAACAATTAAGACAAATGAATCCCTGACAAGAATATTTATTTTTTCATGTACTTCACTCTTATCATGGGTAAGGAAACTAAAACTTTTTGCTTGCTCATCTAACTAATGGCTTCACAAAATATCATGAATATATATCCACAAGCGGATCTTTTATTTTAAATGTCACATGCCCAATCTGAATCCACATATCCATGTATACAAATTGAATTTCAAGGTCCAATAAGATAACCATAAAAATATAGGAAACACTTAGAAGTACCCCACAAATATTTAAACACCTATGTACCCGTCCAAGATTAGTCATAAACCAACTTAGGACTCCTACTACTTGGGTAATTTACAAACTATAATATACATTAAACTACCAACAATGCTTACATAAGGTTTGCTTCTTTGGCAATGTTTGGCTTACTACAAACCATTGCATACCAATAATAGATTTCTTATTTGAACATACTCTATCTTTACCAAAGCTTCTTACTATCTCTCTCTTATGATATTCATTCCTATAATGCACCTAGCAACTCTTGAATTTTTCATTTCAAACTATACTGAGAACTAAAATATCAAATCATAATCACACATTTATCGATCCCGAAAAATATCATAATCTATCATCAACATAAAGTGCAATAATGAGAATGTGATCACTATCAATCTTATAATGAACACAATGATCAAATTTTGATCTTAGAATTCCAAAACTCAATACAAAGACATTAAAATTTTCATATCACTTCCTAATATACTATTTCAAATGATCTATAGATACTTTTTTAACTTGTAAACTAGATGTTCTTTACCTCTAACAACATAATATTTTGGTTGTGACATATATTTCTTCCTTTGCCAAGTCACCGTGAACAAATGTTGTCTTCAAATCCATCTTCTCAACTTCTAAATCATAAGTTGTGACAAGTGATAACAAGAACTAAATGTATGCCATCTTTGCAAAAGGAGATAATATCTCACCATAATCAATTTCCTCTACCTGTGAATTTAACCCTTTGCAACCAACCTTTCTTTATGATTCTCAACACTATCATTAGGACCAATTTTTTTCTTGAACAACCATTTGCATCCAATGGGTTTACATCCTTTGGTAAAAGGTACCAAACCCCATGTATTATTTTTCTTTAATGCAACCATCTCTTCATACATGGATTTTATCCAAGAATCTACACCACTCATACCAAAAGCCTCCCTTGCAGTCCTTTTCTCATCTATATTATAAATCAAAGCAAAAATATAGTTAGAATCCAACAATGAATAAATAAAACTTTTATGTTGTCACATGATTCAAGTATACCTCCTCAAAGGTTGAGGTTGATGCTCCTCTTCTTCTTCTAAACTTTTAGAGCTACTATAGTTCTCCACATCATCAAGTCCATCATGAGATTTTGACTCATCTTTCTTAGGGTTAAGAGGAAGTTGAAACACATCTTCTCTCTTTTCTTTCTCTAGTTGTAGATCAGTAGAGGAAGGTTTCATCTCTCTAAAATTAACACTTCTATTGTAGAGAAACTTCTTAGCTACCATTTCCTAAATATTCTACCCTTTCACATTGACACCATAGCCAATTAAGATAAACTTAAGTTCCCCATTATTGAACTTAGAACTCTTCTAATATAACACATGAGAATATGCCTAGCAACAAGTTACCTAATATCTATCAATGAGATATTCTTGCATGACCACAAATCCATGGGTCCCTTCTAAAAAATCACTAATGTAGGAGATCTATTAGTCAAATAGGAGGACATGACAACAACTTTCACCTGAAACTTCTACTCAAGGCTAGCTCCAATCAACATACTTCAAGCCCTCTCCTTCAACATCTTGTTCATCCTCTTTGAAACTCCATTTGCTAAGGGGTATATGGATTTTTCTTATATCTCTCAAGTCTTATGTTCTTTATAGAGTTTATTAGAATAATTTAAACAAAACTCACCACCATTGTCAATCCTCAAACACTCAATTTTTTTTCCAATTTAATTTGAAACAAAAGCCTTAAACTCTTTGAACCAACTAAAGGCTTTTGATTTACTTTTGAGGAAATAAATAAATGTCATACTATAGTCACCAACAAATGATACAAAATATATATATTTAGATAAAAAATGAACATTAATAGGACCATACACAAATGAATATAGTCTAACACCCCAAAATATTTGTGAGATGAGAATAAAATTGAGCATGGTTATATTTTTTATATACACAAAGTTTTAAAAAATAAAACTTAAGATTACAATCCTAAATCCCCTCTATGAGCTCTAAGACCCTTCTCACCAATATGGCCAAGCCTTTGGTGCCATAACATTGTCTTCTCTGTTGGAAATTTCATCTTTAAAGCATGATAACTCTTAGATAATAAAAAAATATGACCATTTAAAGTTCATGAAACATACTTATTCAACAAGTGTTTTGATGGTGAGGATGAAGACTAAATCTTTTTTGTTTTACTTTTTAGTAGAACTATTGCATCAAATCATGCATGTATCTAAGTGAAATAGAGTTCCTATCCGAACACCCTTAGCAAGCAACATAACTCCTTTAGTCATCTTGCATCGGACTCCAATTGAGACAACAACCTACACACCCGCATCATTCAATTTACTTAAAAAAAATGTATGTTCCATGCTTGAAACCCAAGATATGCATGACACTGACGATCCCCTTCATTTTACCATAATGGAATCATATTTTGACTCTTCCATGACCAACTATCTTCAAATGAGAATCATCACCTGAATACACCCTCCCACTAGAAAAGTTCAATTGGGCAACAAGCATGTTGAATGCATTTAAATGATTAATTCTTCTTATTTCAAGACCGATGACATATATTTAGATGCAAGTGTCAATAGATCTCTATCTATAGACAAATTTCTTTCATCTTGAGCTTCCATAACTCAAAGTTGCCTCCATTAAAATTCTCAATATCCTCTTCTAGATGTGCTAGCCATTTCCTTCCTACAAAAATATCACAAAAAACACTCTATATAAAAACCCAACTCAAATAGATCAGCACAAAAAACCCTCTACCCAAAATATGCTCTAATAGCAACTGAAACGAAGCAAGGTATGTGGAATAACTTCCTACATGATCAATGAAGAAATATTGTGCAAATATTTAAACTTTAATGCTTATGCAATTACAATATGAAGATACACATTATAGGAAAGAAAAAATAAACATTACTATAGATAAAAACTCACAACACAAGATATACCTGGGAAAACCCTTCAAGAGAAAAAACCCACACTCAAATATTTCTCAATGTTTTACGATAAATAAAGTTGATGATAGACACTTGTAGAGCATTTTTTTCTAGGTTTGATCCCAGTGTTGAATTTTGAGAGTAATTCTGCTAGCTAATAATACGTGTAATGAACAATAATCTCTAAATCCATTTGAAACAATTATAATTAAATATTTTACAAGTAGATTTATGAAGTGAATACCATAGGAGGACACATGGAAACTTATGAGTGTTTTTATGAAGACACAACTGGAACTCTACATGCCTAATACCTCCATGCATGCAAACGTGATGCACTTGCATGCATGCATGCATAGGTGCCTACGCCAAATGGAGCCCGCATGTCCTTTGCTTTTTCCAATTTGAACTCTTATACTATCATAATCTATTATTTGAAAAACTTTTTTAAAATCAATCATAATATCTTACAACAATAAAAAAAGCCACCAAGTTAACTTCATAATGGGATTCACCAAGTAGGATACCTATCTCCTCCGTTTTAGGATGCATGTCATTGTAGTCACCAACCATGTAGGTTGCCACCTCATTGAAGTATGTCTCACAAAATGGCATAATTAGATGAACATAAAATATAGGCTAAATAAATGATTAAACAATTAAATTAATAATTTAAAATGCTAAAACTTGCAAAGCTTGAGACGCCTTAATCCTAACAATCTTTTCCCATCCAATCTTATATTTCATTCTCATTTAATCCATCAAACTATAATTATGGCTCAATATTATTTTTATGATTGTCCCCATCATAACCATCCCCAAGACCCATCTCATGCTAATGATTATGATAGACTAATTGGTCAAGATGAGTATGAAATCAATCCCCTTGAAGCCACCATAATTAGCAATCTTTCAACAAGATTTCACCACTCATCCATGCCTTTTGACCAATTAATTGCTAGAAAAATCCATCTCATAATGCCTCCATGCATATCTATTGGTCACATTATCCTACCTTTAACAAGGTAAGTCCATTCTATCCCTCATTCATATTTTTTGTCTTGTCCCCTACCTACATTCTCATCAAACATTCATGTATCTATCTTCTTCTCTACCCATATTTCAATGTCTATCTTTGTACAACACCCCCATCAACTCTACCCATAATTCAAATCCATTATCCCACAATCTACCAATCCATAATCCTAGTCCCCCATCTAATCCTAAACCATACAAATATGTCTCTCCCAAATCTTTCCAAGGAATCATAGCAAAGAAAACATTACATAATCCATACCAGAAATTTGTGGAGTCATGTCACCTCACTTCACCACCTAAGTTCATCATTAATGAGGAAATAATCCATCCCACTCAAAAATAATAACACCATCCAATCCATTTAAACCATCCAATTCATTGAAACCATCCAACCCCAATCACCTAAACCTCATGGATTACCCATCCCTCCATCCACCCAATTTGAAGAGTCAATCTAACACTCTCCCATCATACCATCCACACAAATCCAGCCATAATAAGAGATTGTTACAAAGCATATCAAAATTCCCATTTTAATAATCTTTTATCACCTCCTATCCAAATCATCCGAACACCATCACCTTGCCCTCTTACCTTTACCCATGGTGCTTGTCTTGCGGTAAAGGAAAAACTCATATCCACCACCCATCTCCCTCCACCTAAAAATAGACTCATATCTTGCTTCCAAAATAATCAATATCCTATCATAAATTGAATGTTCAAGAACATGAACTACCAAGGCAAATGATAAAGGTATCTTGGAGCTCATCCATATCAAATAAAATCTACATTCATAAGGCCTTGGTTATACCTCCAAAGGAATTGCATCCAAACATATTGGTATAACCTTTGTGCAACCTTAGATAGCTTCTTCCCAAACCATTATGTGTTCTTCTCATCCTTCCTCAAAAAAGTTTTTTGTCATCCCCCTTCTCCATCATACCAACCCAAAACAACTATCACTATCCCTCCTACACTCTCTAAATCTATTTTGGTTCCATATGTCCCATAATTTTCCATCACATATACTCCACCCACTAAATCCATTTTCGGCACTTATATTCCCAAATCCCATACTCCATCTCATCCTACACATTCCCTTATCTTCCTATCCTCTATTCCTAGGTATCACCCATCATAAACATCCAACTCCTAAAATCACCAATGAGGATCCACAAAGGAGCACATCTTGCATGCCATCAAACATCTCGCCTCTATCACTTCATTTGTATTCTCTATATCATCCATCTTCTTGCACCTATACCATCTCTATTGGAAGCAATTTGAATGCCAAATAAAAATGCATAAAACATCCACTAAAATATAAGGATCACCACGTCCTCTCAAAATGGTATGCTATAATAAAGGAAAATATGATCCCAAATCCACATAAATTACTTTGGCCATAAAGGCACCCCAATGAAAAAGAAAATTGTGGACCCCAAAGAAATAAGTTGCAATGCATCCAAAAGAAAAATCCAGAATAACATCCAAATTTACTAATCTAAGAGCTAATAATCCCCATCCTCCATCTTCTAAGTCAATTTTTAGGTCCCTATGTCCCAAGATCTATTATCATATGTAGACTACCATCACCAAGTCCTACATTCACTTCTCATCTAATCCTTCAACACTCATCATGGTGTGTGCCAATGTTGGTCGTAATAATATTCCCCCATAAAATTTCCATCCCATCCTTCGATCCACACACTTTCCAACACCTCATCCCTCATCCCACATATATACCCCATCGAATAAATTTAATACATATCTTTTCATAATCTACCCATCCTTAAAAGGTTTTACCAACATCCAGTACAACCACTTCCAAATGGACTCCTATCACTATAGCATCGAAATATCAAATAAATACTTTACTCCTCCATCTTCCACCATATTCATCCATCAACTTAATATTTCCTCTCCCATCCTCATCCACCCAATCCTACCCCTATCATCCAACACCAATAAACTTCCCCAAAAATTGAAAAAATAAAATAAAATCCATATGAAAGTAGAAAAGGGAAAAAATATGTTCAATGGTGAAAACCTAGCAAATATGGGCCCTGAACAAGTACCATGATGAAATCCTAACAAACAAGTATCATGTGTAAATCCTCCCATCTATTTTCTCTCTATACTTAGGGGCAATTTTCTTCCAATTACCTATCCATCATCTCCTCCATCCTACCTACCTATCCTACTCATCATATCATATCATTACATTTCTCCATCCTCCTTTTGATCTTGATAAATATAGGGGTAACTATCCATATATGCTTTAGACACCTCTTGGCATATATTCCCCAATTACAATTTTCATCCTATTATCCTCCAATACCTCCATCCTTCCTCTAACCCATACATATTATCCAACCATAGTATAGATATTCTCTATACTCATGCTTCCCATCATCTAACCCTTCCACTCACCTTCATATTCATTATCTTCTTATCATCTTATCATCCATCTTACTATGAGAATCCAAGTGTCTCATCATACACAACATATCTAGATTGGGGCATCTTATTCCTCTATAATATAGTCCTTCGAGATAACATCTAAACCATCTATCCATCTAATTATTCCTCTCATCAACTATCTAAAACCTTTCTCTCTTCATCCATAATCCTTCTATCTCCCAACCTTAATTTAGTCAAATTTACTCCCTTTAGCTAATTAATTTAGTCAATTTTATTCCCGTTAGCCATTTAATTAATTAAGCCCATCCCTTGAATTAATTAATTCTCCCCATCCAATCCCTTGAATTAATTAATCCAATTAATTAATTCCCCTCTTTTCCAAATCCATGAATTAATTAAACCAATTAATTAATTCCTCCTTTTCTTCTTTTTATTTGAATTATTTAAATTCAAATATTCTCTTTAGAGCACATGGCTCCTAACTCCTAACTACCTAACAAACCCTCTTCTAACCTAACGTCCAATCTAACCCGTGGGTTCTAACCAACCCTATACCCCCAAACTAACCTTATCCTAACCTCCCTTCACATGTGTGTGCACACATATTCCCTAATTTCCTTAATTTTAAGAAATTAAAGCCTATTTTGGGTGGCTTTCTCCCAAAAGAGACATGTGTCCTTGAGGATACATGGCATTCCTCCCCAATACATGTGTCCCTCTTTTGGACACTTGTCCTCCCTTGTCGAGCCACTTGTCCTCTTTGAGGATGAAGTGTGGAATCTTGTTCCACTTCTCATTTCTAGTATTACCACTTGTCCTCCTTGAGGACAAGTGTTGCATTTTCCAATCCCTTACTCTCCTCCCTTCTCCTATTCAATCCCTCCTCATTTTAGATCAAATATTCCACTTTATCACTACCATATCGTTATCATGCAGAATTCTATCCACTTTCATCACATTGCATTGTTATAATCCAGAATTTCATCCACCATTAGCGTATCCATCTTGTCATGATTCCCAATTTCATCCACACTTCATACCATCCAATCCTCATATCTTGAATCCAATGATCATAATCACATCATGTAGCAATATCAAGAAGTTGTTGCATCAAAGAGCACACATCTTACCATGGGATAATCAAATCAAAGATTGAAAATGGAGTTTGCATTCTTTTGTCTATGTTTTTATACTTCATTTTCTTTCTTTTCAACATCCTAATCTTGAGGTGTTTGAGCTAATTGTGTTTGCTTGATTGTCATCATAGGTATTTATTTACCAAAGTGTTGGCATTGAAGTTCTCATTGATGTCAACATGTGTGTGTGCAAGGCTAAGTTGAGGAAGTTGCAGAGAGACATACAGGACACCCACTGGATGAAGATGCAGCTAACATGCAGAGTTGATTGATGTCAACAGTTGAGATGATGTAGTGGACAAAGTTGTAGAAAAGATAAGTTCCACAGAGAGCAAGTGCAACTGGATAGAATGATAGCCTCACTCCCACTGGTTAGAGATGTATAGACATGTAGACATTAGGTTGGCAAAATATAGAGATGTAGCATTATGTGTACCCTAGAGGAAGATGAAGATATAGAAATGTCATATGATGATTTTGAGAAAAGGTCAAGGTTTCCTAGAGCAAATAACTCACAAAGGGAAGGTGAGCAAACGGTATAGTCTTAGATTGACAGAGATGCAAGATGTGTACCTCGAAGAAAGATCAGGTTGGTTGATATGGTGTTGCAACGGGATAGCAAAGCTATGCAGGTTAAATGTACATGCATGGAGGTTGCATGGAGTTAATGGCTACAAATTAGATAGAGACGACAATGGAGTCTGATATTTCACTTGCAAGTGATTTAATAACAAAAGCCATAGAGCTATGATTGCATGGTGCTAACAGGTTCGACCAAGAGCATAAGTGTTGTTGCAACATTATATAACACGACACATTATATTGTAGATGGAGAAAATCGAATATGAGATCTTATGGGAGAAGATCCAGATGATTCAACATCAAACTATGAAGTACCTGCAAAAAAAACAATACATGCAAACAAAAAACAAACAATTTGCACACACATGCATTTAACAGGAGTTTGTCTTTATTGCACTCCTATCTATCAAGGTCTTGTGTTTGAAATGGATGCTCTTAGAAGCACTACACAAGATGCTATGAAGAATGAAGATTTGAAAGATAAATGTAAATGATATGGAAGCTATGAAAATCAACGAGATGATGAACTAGAATGCAAGAAAAATAATTTCAAAAATGCAAGCATGCGAATGATAGAGAGATTTGCCAGGCTTAGAAATGAGGAGGAGCAAAATATTTATAGATGTCCTCAGGGGGGATCAAGGTTGTAAGATGAATGTGGGATAAATGATTGGATTGGAGATTTTAGTGTTTATCCCACATGCATTAGGTGAGTGTAATTGATAGGAGTGGAAGATGATAAATAAGAGATGAAATAGATATGAAAGAGATTTAGGAAATGGATGGAAAAATGGATTTAGTAAAGATAACGTTATTAATGGACTATATAATTAAATGGAGTTAATGGAATAATGAATATATTATTGATTTAATGGAATAATGATATGGACATGAATATTAATATAATGAATAGTATAATGGAGAATAATGGAATAATGAGAAATGAATATTATTAATTGATCCACTTGATGATGTTGGAAATAATAAGATTAATTAAGAGGACATTTAATGGAAATTTTATGTGTCTACATTTTTCCCCTCTTTGAGACAATGCAGCATGTCGCGTTGTTTCAAAGAAAATGATCAACTGATATATGGCCCAGAGATATCTCGGTAAGGGTGATGATTGATTGGTTATGCCCCTGAGAGAGATTGATCGAACATATTGATGAAGATTGATCTCTCAATGATGGTATGATGAAAGAATAAGGATCCTATCAACTATTGAGAGGGCGGGGGTGAATTAGTAGATAGAAAAATTGATAATAAACTCTCACCAATCTCAAAATCAACCTCTCAAAGTAAACTTAGAACTGACAAGTTAAACCACTGAACTATAAATGCAATATCACTGTCAAGAATAAACTGGTTGCTATTACAATAGATTAACAGTAAACAACTTGAAACTCATAAACATCCAAATACTTTTACGGACATAAGTAAAACTTCATTTCATATTGATGTCGGTTATCATGACTTATCAAAGTAGATTAAGCAGTTAACCAAATCAACCATAGAAAACTTAACCACAAAAAAATTCACCACTTGACACAATATTTTTGACGTGGAAACCCAAATGGGAAAAACCACGGTGAGATGAGACTCATAAGATAACTATCTGAACTCTTCTAAAGTTCACCCTGTTAGGAGCCAATCCTGTTAAAGATTGACAAAAAGTCATGTTAAGAATAGATCCTGTTAGGGACCACCCGGTTAAGAGATTGACTATAATGCCTTGTTAGAAGCAATACCCTTTGACGAGTAACCTCAGTAGAGGATTTAAAATCCAAGCTAATAGACCACCTGATTAGAGGATTTAAATAACACCAAGCTTGTTAGAGCTTACCTGACTAGGGGATTTCAAAACTGGTGTAATTATTAGAAAACAAAAGGGATTTGTTGATATGTTTAAATAGTACTACACTTGCTTGTTCAGATCCTTTTCATGCTCCTATCCACCTTTACACAAACAACAGATACATCATCTGGTTCGGCAACCACACACTCAATTGAAACTTTGCCAACTCTAAAACAAAACAATTCATCGACCTTATAAACAAATCAATAGGTCGGTAACACAACAAAAACCTAATTCACTCATAGAGATTACAAACAAGTCAGTTCAAGTATGACCATTGGATTACATAACAATCTCTACACATAATTCAAGAAAGCCTCGACCGCTCCTTGATCACCACTTCATCGAACTTAGTAACTCATCATGCACTTTGCATTAAATGCAATATACTTGCTTATTCCCTAGACAAAAACGGTTATCTCAACGCACCAAAAACACTTTGAAACTCTCTTCATACAATATGCATATGTGTCATAATCATTACCACTCATCATCAGATCATAAACCAATATAACTAATTCACCAAACTTAATCGGTTAGGGTTTATCAAATTAACAGGTAGGGTTTACCGGTTCAACTCTCCAATACTTAGCAATACCGGTTCATTCCACAAACTTACCTACCAGTTACAGTTCCCTTCACTATCTCTTTCTACCGGTTACAAAACAACAATATCATTACCGATTAATTGACATCAATGACAACATAATATTTCATTAATGCAATCTTCATGCAAATTCCAACAATCTCCCCCTTTGGCATTGATGGCAATATAAATATCAATACTATTGATTGTTGTGATTGTCAATAGGAATCCTGATTTACATTTTACCATGTACTCTCCTTGTCACCATCTTGTCTTCAGTTTGTCTTCATCTACAAGCTGGTTGTAGATCTTCTCTCTATCAATCATACAATTCTTCTCCCACATAATCACATAGTTATTCTCCCCCTTTGACAACAATGACAAATTGAAAGTAAACATGCAATATAAAATTTCATCGTTAAACATCAACAACCTACAACTTGATGCTCCCCTTGTGGAATAACTCCACTCCACATCAATCCTACTGTAAAATTCTGCAAGTAGCTCCGGGACTGATGTACTCTACATCATGCTCAATTTACCTTATGAAGGGGTACAACCCCTAGATTACTTCTAATATACTCAAAAGTAGTCTTAGGCAGAGCTTTAGTAAAGATATCTGCAAGTTTCTCCTTGGTAGAAACATGCTCCAAGATCACATCTTTACTTTGCACTTTTTCCCTCAGGAAATGATACTTCAATTCAATATGCTTGGTTTGTGCATGCAAAAAAAGGTTCTTGGAAATATTTATGGCACTGGTATTGTCATATAAGATCTTTACAGGTTCTTTAAACTTCATCTTGAAACCCTCCAAAATGTTCCTCATCCAGATAGCCTGGATACAATTCATATAAGCTGCAACATACTCAGCTTCAGCAGTAGACTGTGATATACAACTCTGCTTCTTGCTACTCCATGAAACAAGTCTTCCTCCAAGAAAGAATGCTCCATCGGTTGTGCTTTTCCTATCATCAACATTACCTGCCCAATTTTCATCTGTGTACAACTTCAAGTCAAAGCTACCTTCATATGGATACCATAATCCATAGTCAATAGTGCCGTTCAAATATCTGAATATCCTCTTGGTTGCTATCAAATGTGTTTCCTTCAGTTTCTTCTGAAATCTAGCAACTAGACCAACTGCATGAGCTATATCCAGTTTGTTGTGAACAACATAGTGCAATTTTCCAATCATTGACCTGTACTCCTTTTCATCAACAGATGTGGCCTCATCTTCCTTAGACAACTTACAACCTATAACTATTGGTGTCCCAACTAGTTTACAGTCACTCATACCAAATGTCTTTAATACCTCTTTCACATACTTAGATTGTGTGATGGAAATACCACTCTTCATTTGTTGTATCTTATCTCCTTCAGATTTGAGATGTATGTTGCTATCTTCACTAGCTCTCTGAAAACCTATCTTCATCAGGTGTGAATGAAGCCTTTCAGACCATGCTCTCGGTGCTTTCTTTAATCCATATAGTGCTTTGTGTAACTTACATACCATGTCTTTCTCATCAGTTACAGCGTAACCATCTGTCTGCTCAATGTTTACTTCCTCTTCTAGTATTCCATTTACAAATGTTGACTTCACATCCATCTGATATTCTTTGAATCCCTTATGTGCTACAAATGCAAGTAAAGTTCTGACAACTTCCAGTCTAGCCACTGGTAAAAAAGTATCACCATAATCTTCTCGCTCTTCTTGTGCATAACCTTTGCAAACCAATCTAGCTTTGTTGCGAACTACTACACCATCTTCATTCAGCTTGTTCCTCAATACCCACTTAGTACCTATCACATTTTTATTTACCGATCGGGGTACTAAGGTCCATGTATTGTTCTTCTCAATTTGATCAAGCTCCTCCTCCATAGCTTTGACCCAATGATCATCTCCAAATGCTTCCTTAGCAGTTCTAGGCTCAAAAGTGGAGATCATGTAAGAATTCTCTCTAATTATTTTTCTGCTTAGCACTCTAGCATCCTTATCTCCAATAATCTGGTCAGGATTGTGATTGAGTCTCACATACCTTGGAATAATATGATCATTATCTTCAGGTTTTTCTTCTTCATTATCATCATCCTCTTCTGAATCTACCCATTCTAGTTGAACTGGTACAACAACATTCTCTTTACCGGTTTCAGGTTTCACAAGTTCTGGTTCCAAAAACAAAATGCAAGGATCTTCATCCTTTTTCTCCATACTGGTTTCCCTTGAGACTTCAGGATACTTATCCACTCAAACATCAACACTCTCAATGATTCTCTGTGTCCGGTTGTTATAACATTTGTAGGCCTTACTCTTGGTGGAATAACCAAGAAATATAGCTTCATCACTTTTAGCCTCAAACTTTCTAACATAGTCACCTCTCTTAATAAAACATTTTCCAGCCAAATATCTTGAAATAACTAACATTAGGTGATCTAACATACCAGTATTCATAAGGAGTCTTATCCTTACCTATTTTTACCAAAATCCGGTCCATAGTGTAGACAATTGTCCTAACAACTTCTCTCCAGAGAGTTTTCGCTACACCTCCTTGTATCAATATCGCTCTAGCAACTTCAACAACTGATCGGTTGTTCCTCTCTGTAATACCATTCTGTTGTGGTGTCCTCGGTGCAGAAAGTTGTCGTTTGATACCATTTTCTTCACAATACCTAATGAATTTCTCAGAAGTAAATTCACCACCTTGATTAGTCCTCAGACACTTTATCTTCTTACCACTCTCCTTTTCAGCTAAGGCCTTGAATGCCTTTAACTTACTAAATGCTTTTGTTTTATCCTTCAAGAATGTGACCCACATCATTCTTGAGCAATCATCAGTGAAGATAATAAAATATCTATAACCTTGAATACTTTTAGTCCTTATTGGTCCACAGAGGTCTGTATGAACCAAATCTAACAGATGTTCCACTGAAAAAGATTTTCTCTTGAAAGTTGAGGATGCCATCTTTCGCAACCGACATTCCTTATATAGAGCATTAACCGGTTTGCCTTAGTCTCTCACTATCTTGGACTTACTCACTTTAATAATGTTATAAAAAATTATATGACAAAATCTCCTATGCCAAAGCTAACTATCATCTACTTTAGCAATTAAATAGTTGCTGACTTTAGGATTCAGGTGAAACAAGTTACCTTTAGTTTTCTTGCTAGTTGCAATCAGTTCACCTTTGCTCCCATAGATTTTGCACATACCATTTCTTAAACTCCAATGGATATCCTATGTCATTAAGTTGAGCAACACTCAAAAGATTGTGCTTTAGACCTTCAACCTAGTAGACATCATCTGCACTGCTCTTTCCATTAAGAAAAATAGTTCCCTTACCTTTAACCATGCAGGGTGAGTCATTACAAAATCTTGCAACTCCGTCATCAAATTTCTTCAAAGAAATAAATTTGCTCTGGTCACCGGTCATGTGATTGAACAAACACTATCAATGATCCAATCATCAGAATTATCCATGCAAGAAACTAAAGCCTTCTGATCAGATGTTTCCTCTTTAATGGCTACAAACACAATGTCTGCATTAGCATCACCCTCAGATTCCTCATCAGTGATACCACCATCAACTGCAATAAGACAATCTCTTTTAAATTTTCCCTTGTACTTCCTGAACTTCTCTCGCTTGTGCTCATTATTACCATTAGGAAAGTTAGTTGCAATGTGTCCAATCTTGTTGCATGCAAAACATTTCAAAGGAAATTTACATCTGTATTTACCGGTTCCTCTGGGCAACCACTTGGCCAATAATGCTTCAAGCTCAACCAAACTGTCTTCATAATCAACTTCTTTGTTGGATCTAGATTCATAACTGTGACTGGCATCTCTACTTTTCCTCATAGATGGGTTAGAAACTGAAACTCTAAATGTAGATTCAAATTTCTGAACAGTACCATCATAACCATTTAATTAAAAAGTAGTAATCTTACCAATGATGGAGTTGAGGGTTACCTTAGTTTTGTCAATAGATTTTAGCTCTTGAATGGCTGCAACTCAGATATCGTAGAGCTGTAGCAGGGTTCTCAACACCTTACTAACCACTGTGGCATCTTCCACTTTACCACCTGCACTCTTGATCTCACCAACTATCTCTTTTATCCTCTAACCATATTGTTGGATATTCTCACCTTCAACCATCTGCATGTCATCAAACTTTCCACTTAGACTCTCTTTCTTGGCAATCTTCACATGTTCATCACCACTATAAATCTCTTCAAGTTTCTTCCATACCTCATATGTAGTCTCCAGACCATGGACATCAACATATTATGCATCAAACAAAAAACTGATAATAGCCTCCAGTGCTTGATTGCTTTCTCGTTGCTCTTTCTTCTGATCATCAGTCATAATCCCACTAGGTGCAACATATTGAGTACCAACATGTTCCCAGTAATGATTTCCTAGACTCTTGATATAAATTTTCATTCTATTACTCCATATTCTATAGTTCCCTCTATTAAACTTTAGACTTTCCTTCTTCATCATGTTCTACAAGATATTTACCTCAACCTGTTAGGCTTAGACCTTAAAGGATCTGAAATGCTCTGATACCAATTTATGGTATGATGAAAGAATAAGGATCTGGTCAACTACTGAGAAGGAGGGGGTGAATCAGTTGATAGAAAAACTGATAATAAACTCTCACCAATCTTAAAGTAAACTTAGAACTGACAAGTTAAACCATTGAACTATAAATGCAATATCATTGTCAAGAATAAACGGTTGACTTTCTCTCATAGAGATTACAAACAAGTTGGTTCAAGTATGATCATTGGATTACATAAGAATCTCTACACATCATTCAAGAAAGCCTTGACCTCTCCTTGATAACTGCTTCATCGAACTCAATCACCCATCACGCGCTTTGCATTACATGCAATATACTTGCTTATTCCCTAGACAAAAAACATTATCTCAATGCACCAAAAACACTTTGAAACTCTTTTCATACAATATGCATACATGTCATAATCATTACCGCTCATCATCAGATCATAAACCAATATAACCAATTCACCAAACTTAATCAGTTAGGGTTTATCAAATCAACAGGTAGGGTTTACTGGTTCAACTCTCCAATACTTAGCAATACTAGTTCACTCCACAAACTTACCTACCGGTTACAGTTCCCTTCACTAGCTCTTTCTACCTATTACAAAACAACAATATCATTACCAATTAATTGACATCAATGACAACATAAGATTTCATTAATGCAATCTTCATGCAAATGCCAACACTCGATAGACTGCGGGAGAGAAGCTTGGATGATTGATATTGTGCAAGTAATTAAGTTGAGATGTACATTTGATGGAAATGCATAGTTGATGAGGTGTAACTGAACGATGAAAATGAATAGTATAGCCCAGTTGAGAAGTTGATTAAGTTGATGGAGCTGATTAAGATGATAGGGATTGATACTAGCGCAAGAGAAGGTGGTCCAATGATTGATTGACTGATTGATCTAGGGGCGTGGATATTCAAGAAACCATTTTATTGATTGATAGAGCAATTGATAAATAGTAAGAGACATGCATTAGTTGGATAAAGAATTGATTGATCTTGCTGCATTAAAAAGAATGAAAGAGAGAAGAAAGGTGAGGAAAGGAGAAAAGTGATGAGACATAAGATTGATGAGAAAGAGAGAAGAAAGGTGAGGAAAGGAGAAAAGTGATGAGACAGAAGAATGATGAGAAAGAGGATATGGAAGGTGATGAAAGTTCTTGTGCTTTTGAAGTGCTAAAGTCATCATCGAGCTTATTATGGCAAATGGAAAAACTCATCTAGATACAAATAAGGCCCAAATGAATAATCATACCAATTCCGTGAAAGAAAAAATATCAGGCAAGAAGGATTGCCTCAGTTTGTTTCAAACTTTGATGTCCTCGATGATCTTAAATGATCATGTCCTAATACAAGTCGTCATATTACTAAGGAATAATCCACAAGCAACAAACAGGTGAAGATGCCCCATCCTTGCCTTTCTAGTCAAAGACATCCTGAAGATAAAATCTCTTGTCAGAGACATCCTGGAAAAGCTAAAAGACATGACACCAAAAAAAAATCAGAAACAATCAAAAGAAAATAAGAAAACAAGCAAACAATATGTTTCATGCCAAATGATTTTTGTTAACAGTTAATGTGTTTGGTTTTAATGAGTCGATCAGATGTTGTTATGTTTGCTCAATCATAATCTCGTCACGTCATGAGTTCGTTCAAGTGTAAAGTTGTATGGATGTCCGAAGTGTTTGTGTCATCGCAATGTTATTACATATTTTTTGATTTTTATGATTTTTAGGTTTTTATAAATGTTTTAATTTTTTAGATTTTTTCAAAACTTTTTACGAATTTTATGATTTTTTCATGACATTTTATGATTTTTCTAGATTTTTTCAGGACATTTTATGATTTTTTAGATTTTTTCAGGACATTTTATGATTTTTTATGATTTTTCAGGACATTTTATGATTTTTAAGGATTTTTCAAGACATTTTATGATTTTTTTCAGGACTTCTTATGATTTTAATGATTTTTTTTCAGGATATTTTATTTATTTTTATGATTTTTTCAGGAGTTTTTATGATTCTTTGGATTTTTTAAGGACTTTTTAGGATTTTTAGGATTTTATTAAGATATTTTAGGATATTTTAGGATTTTTTCAGTACTTTTTTATGAATTTTATGATTTTTTGAATGTTTGCCCCTAGTGTTTAGCAAGGTAAAAGGGATTTTGAGTAGGTGAATGATGGTAGAGGCTTATGCGATTCCAAGGACTATCTCACAGTAGGATAACATGTCAATCCAAGCACAGGGATTGGATATAGCAATGTAAGGCAATGATATCGTGTAATGAGTGTCATGTGATCCAAAGGAATGGACATGTCAAGAGGTTTTTTTTTGTGGCATTTTATGTCCTTAGTTTTGATCAAGATCAAGAGATGGGTTTGTATAGAATAAGCAAGATCAAAGGGTGGTAATGAAGGATAGGAGTTGAAGGGTGTGGATCAGATGCAATAGATAGGACACATGAAGCCTACAAATATCCTTAACCCTAAAAGACGTTCTATAACGATCCATGACTATTGAAGGTATGCTCAAAGATGATGGTAGGGAGATGAAATGGATGATAAGATGGAAAGGTTATAAGGATTTATGCAAAGGATTGGATAAGAGGGATGGAAGGATAGAACATAGGTGCTGGATAATGGATGGGATGTTGGAAGATTTGTGTAGGAGTGGATGGAAATATCGACAAGGTCAACATTAGCACACACCTTGAAGGGTGATGGAATGAGGGAGGAATACTAAATTTTGGAGTTTGTGATTTTGAGGAAAAGGTTGATGTGGGTTTTAGGACACAAGGAGCCAAAATGGATGAAGGAGGTGACAAACGTTTTAGGATAGTGGATGGGGGAGAAGCTAGGGTAGCAAAATTGAATGCCAATTTTGGTTTTTCTTTAGTGTGCAAGTCCTGTACGAGCGACTTGGGAATCCATATGGTTCTTGGTTTTTCATTGTTTCATGATTCTTTAGAACACGTTGCCTTGATGTAAGACTTAGGAAGCCATACAAATTTTGACCTTTCTTCTTTCTTTGTAGGCCATTGTGGCCTTTTGGACATTTCTTTTTCTTTTTGGATCCATGTCAATTAGATGGGACATGTTGATCCTTTGATTCATGTGGCTTTTTGAATATTGGAATTTTATGATTGGCATCCGAGTTTCTTCCAATGGTATTAGGATTCATGGATGGATATGAATGATATGGAGAGTTCATGTGGGTAGGTTTTTGGAAGGTTCTCAAGGATGTGTGCCTTTGTTGATCTTGACTTATGGTAGGGTTAGTGGATTGAAAGCTAGGGGTAACATGGATAGGAGATGGAGGGATATAGGGACCCACGATAGATGAAATGTTTGAAGGCTTTGATTTTGGTATATAGGGACCCAAAATAGATTTGGAGGATCTAGAAGGTGTGTGTTTGGATTCAACTGGAGAAATGTAGGATTTATGAGGGATACCAACATCTTGAGAGTGAACAGTGTAGCCATTATAATCAAGATTTTTTTTTATATCAAGGGGTTCTAATATACCTTGTTCATGAATGTCTAACCCTTTTCTTTGATAATGCATACTTTTGAAGATGGTTTTAACAAAGGGTTTCTTCTTACTTTTGATGCCAGTGGCAAGTCCATTTTGGGGTGGAGGTGGCTTGCAAGGAATGATAGGATCATGAGAGGGATTTATAGGCATGATGGAATCTTGAGGAAAACATGGCGAATTATGACAAGAGAATAAAGGGATACTTTGATCTTGACATGGAAGAGGATTATTGGATAATGTAGGAGGGGTGTTTGACTCTTCATTTTGAATACGATCATTTGAAAAGGTGGAAGAGGCATCGTGATCTTGCTTAGCAAGTGGATTAGGAATGGGATTTGGAAGGATGGTTTTCTCTTGAGATGAAAGGGGATCATCTTGGAAGAAATGGAAAGGTATAAGGGGGTCATCATTCTATTCTGGGGAGGTGGGATCTTTTTCAATCATTGGATGGGATTGGGGAATTTTGGTGTCTTGATCTTGATTTATGATAGGACTTGTTTCTTCATTATTTGGATTATCCTCTTGACATGGAGCCACTTCTAAGGGAGGGATAGGATTTTGCATATGCATGGGGGGTTATTATAAGGTGTTCATGTTTTGGAATGATGGGGAAGTATTTTGAATGGGGCCTTCTAGAGTAGGTATGATTGGAATTGGAGTGTATGATGGCATAGGATATAAGATATCTGAATCAAATAAAGGATTTGTATGAAAAAATAGATTAGCTTGGATTTGTACTGTGGACAACCCTTGAGGGTCAACATGAGAAGTTTCATCATTAGATTCATTGTTTGAGGGATATGATATGGATCATTGTTGAGAATCCTTAGGAGATGGAGACATCATGGAAGAGATGGAGGCTACATGTGGGCCATTGCTAGACATAGGTTCATAATTTTGATCATGTTTGGTAATGACATCTAGTTTCTCCTTAGGTGAATCATTAGGATCTTCGACTTGAATAACACCATTATCAAGGAGGTCTTGAATTTTATGTTTTCATTCCATGCACTTTGAAGTCTTATGTTTGTTATGTCTATGATGTGCACAATAATTACTCAAAAATTCACATCCCCATGTGGTCTTGTTAGGAAATATGATAAGATTCTGCTCAAGAAGCTCTTTCAAAGTTGAGTCAATAGATTGCCCCAAAGGTGTAAATTGTCTATCTAGGGAATACTTGGAGGAAATGTTTTTTGTCTTGGTGAAGGTGTCTTGTGATCTTGTTTGAGATTTGGCGTTTGATTTTCAATCACTCGTTGTTCCAAATCATATAGTCGTTTTAACATTCCTTTCAATTTGTCATTCTTGATATCTTGAATTTGTCTTTGAAGAGGTGTCATTGATTCCCTTTGTTGGACTTGAATGTCATATATTTTTCTCTTGAGATATTGAATTTGATCCAAGGTAGCCATGGGCATATATGATAGTTCTGATCTTTGACCTAAGATGAGAGCTATGACAATGTATGAGACTTAAGATGGAATGCAAATCATAAAAATGCAGACTCTACTATATTATAGGAAAGTGTGATTAGGATACGATAAGGATCAATGCAAAAATGCAATCTATGTGATATGATTGAGATGGGAATGTGCTAAAGGATTCATGCAGAATGCGATCTATATGATATAAAAGTGATGTGCAGCTAAACCCTAAATGTGATATGAGGATGAATGATGTTTGATGCAAGAACTAAGGATACTCTAGGTTTGAAAAATATTTGCAATGTGAGGTTTGACTTGTGCTATGATGGATAGACACAAGGATAAGTGATCAAAATGAGGGCATGCTATGACAGGAGATGATGAACTCCAAGCAGAATGCCGACTCAAAGACACTAATGCATTCCCTAACTCAAGAAAGATGCACCTCAAGTGATAAGGGTGATTGATGATCGATATTTGATGTTAGACCTAAGATGATAAATCCTAAGTACAAGTAATGTTTTTGAGTTTTTTGGAATTTTGATTGAAGTATGCAAGTGGTGCAATTGTGTCTTAAAGGGAGATGGGAATGTGAAAGAATTTAGGTATGACCTAATGAAGGTGTGCAAAGGATCAAGGGTGTGTCCTAAGAAAATGATGTAAGGCTATGCAAATATTATGGGTATGATCTGAAGGAATTATGCAAGGGTGTAACCTAATGGTGGTATGAAAAAGTTTGATATAAGGGTGCTATGAAAAGGTTTGACCTAATGGTGGTATGGAAAATCTTGACCTAATGGTAGAAGCTAAGGACGCGATGCAAGGATAAGACCTAATGGAAGTATGCAATGGTATGATCTAAGGGTGCTATGCAAAGGTTCTAAAGGTGTAATGATGCAACTATGCAAGAACCTAAAAGATCAGAACTAGAAAATAATGTCTCGAGAGATTTAAAATGCTTGTTTTGAGGACAGGGGTTCAATATTTCAATGACAATGTTGTTTTGCAATGTTTTCGTTTTACAATGTGGATGGATACTTGAAATTTTATACCAAGGTTTTTGTAAAGTGTTCCAATTTCAAGTGTGGTGTTGATTGTGAAATGTTCTTGTTTGTTTTGCACACACTCAAAAAACACAACAGACATAATGTTTGTTCAATTTTCCAAAAAAACACATTCAAACACAATCCTAAGGCTGGCCAAGATAATACTTGTTGAATCCCCTTGCAATTAAATACCACATTCAACCAAATAGTTAGAAGCTTGGTAGCACTAGATCCCCTCCATGGCACTCACTTCTACGGGTATACCAAGCTTTGAATTTTTGGGTCATCACTTCCCAAAAAATTCACTATCTCTAATTGAGGGGCACATGAGGGGTATCTTCGACATGCACGTATCACAACGCCTGAGTCAAAAAGTAGAAGGTTTTTGGCTGCTAAAACAATGAGTTTCTAGTAAGGGCATCCATTTAGGTGGCCATACATGTGGCATTTCACTCAAATTAATGAGGCCTCCTAGCTCTTGTGGGTTTTTACACATCACACGAATGCTAAGGGAGACATACGTCGGTATGACACATCAGCACCTATTGCTTGCAAGTTTCCTCACAAACACATTTATTTATAGTGGCTTGGATGGGCTTGGCCTTAGCCTCATTACCACTTGGGTCGTTCCCTCTCACCAATCCTTAAGGGCTTCTTGGGAGACAAGCCCTCTAAAAGGTAAAACAAAAAGAGCCTATTGCTCAAGACACAAAAGACACTGGTTTGTTAATCCCAACCGGTGTTGAGAGGGGAGGGGTGAATCAACACTTTACCAATTTTACAAAATTAAAACCTTTTAACTCAAGTCTGCACTAACTTAATATTCATCAATACAAATAGTTATTGCAGAAGAACATGCATGCATGAAAAGATACACAGTAACACCAAGAATTATCTCGTGGAAACCCAAATGGGAGAAAACCACAGTGTGAGTAGAAACTCACAAAAGTTGCACTCTTTTGAAGTACGCCTGATGAGGAGCCATCCCTGTTAGGAGATTATAGAGACATTGTTAGTTGCCACCCGGTTAAGGGATTTTATTTAAGGCCTGTTAGTGCCTTTACCCTGTTAAAGGTAGCCTAGTTAAAGGACTTAGGATCATCAATTAAGATGTCACTCGGTTAAGGGATTTTACAAAGGGACATGCTAAAGTCCACCCAGTTAAGGGATTTTGAGTTGCAATGGTTAGAAAGAAACAAGAAGTTGATCTGTTGGAATAGCTACTGATAGCTTGATCAGATGACAATGAAAATCATACTATGTTTGCATTGGTTGTGTCTGCTCTGCACTACACCGGTTCTCTACTCATACCCTCACCTCTGCACTCTATCGGTCTACTTCACACATACTCTGCTCTGCTAAATCATTTAGCACTTCCTCACTCTTTCACTCTGCACTTTGGATCGCCTCTCACGGGATCTTCTCTTTGCAAAATTTTTTATCAAAAAAGTTTTGTATGAACTCAAAACACTTTATACACTTTTCTGTCATCACCTTCAGGTATTTCCTTAATCAATGCAATCATAGATCTCAGTAGATTTTAAATTCAAGTCTTCTTGCTCTTTCTATGCATGCCTTGCATTAATTCCACCATCTACTCAACCAAATCTACCACTGTATCCCCTAAAAAATAGCAACTTCTGGGTCAAGTTCAGTCTTATAAATGTGAACCAAAAAATCCTCAAGTAATCATGGCTTAACTGCATGATGACTGAGGTTGACTTCACAAACCTTTAGTTTAAAGTTGACACAAACTCACCAACTCATCTTTTTCCATCGCAATTGTGTAATCAATCACCGCTCCAAGATTTACGGTGACCACGTATCTTCCTTCTGCTTCATTGGTCTATCGGTATACCACTGCGTTCTTCATTACCAGTTCATCCTTTGATGTTGGTTTGCAGTACTTCCATCAAGCCTCTTCTCCTGTTTGCCAATGAGTTTCTAGTTTGCATAAAACCTCAAGCCTTCTTGCCTAAGTCACCTTCTGTGACTTCCTCATCATCAGAATGATCAGCCAGAAGATCTGACCTCAACACCGATCTTCTTGAATGATAGACCAGTTAGCTTAGTATGTCTTCCCTTGAGCTGATTGAACCTTGATCATCTGTCTCTAATGTTTCTTCCATGTTGTTTACAAGTCATCACCTTTGCTAATAAGATACACCACTCCATCGGTACCACTCCATCGTTCAGCGTTAGTCATCAATGACAAATCTCAGCTAATATACCGGTTCTCTGGATTAACCGATTTTGTCAATGCCAACATGGTTAATTTTAAAGTGTAGATGGAGGAAACGGATTGAATACGAGATTCAATCTTCCAACATCCAACAATGAAGTACCTGCAAGAAAAACACACATACAAAGCCAAAATAAACAAAGAAACACACATGCATTAACAGGAATTTGCCTCCATTGCTCTCCTATCAACCAAGGTCTTGTATTTTTAAGATTTTGCTCTCAGAGCATTGTGCACGAAAGGCTATGGTGAATGGAGATAATTTTAAAATAAAGATGTGTGATTGATCAAGAAAACGAAATGCAAGAATTCATGAAAGATCTCAAAAGATGCAAGCAATGAATTTTGAATGCAAAAGTTGTGGATGAGTGCTCAGAATGCAAAGATTGTGAAGAATGCAAATTGGCATAAGTTCGATGAATAAAGATGAGATGCCCAAATAAGAGAGAGGGGCTTGTTTAAATAGATTTTCTCTGGGCGAGTTCATGTTGTGGGATGAATGTGGGATAATGCAAGATGAGTGGTATAGGGTAAATGGTAAGTGGGAAGTGGTAAGTGGGAAATGGTAAGTGGTAGGAGGGGATATTTAAGGGTTTTATTAAATAAATAGAGAAATGTATATAAGGTGAATGCATGAAGGCATATAAATGAATATGATAAATGTTTTATTTAATAAATTTAATGGATAAATGGTGAGATATTAATAATAATATAATAAAAGATGGAAATTGTGAATACTAAATTATGGAGAAATAATAATGTAATAATAAGGACTCGCCCAATGTTCAGAGAAATTTGAAATTAAATGAGGACAAATTAATGGAAATTTTTATGTGTCTACATAAAGCACCAATTGAAGTGTTTGCTAAACTAATAGACAATCGGTTTCAAAATCAAGTCTTTGTCAAGCATCCTGCACCAAATGTCATTAATAGTTTCAAAAGATTATATTCAATATATGAGAATAGATGCCACGTGAGGGAACTTGTTTTAAGAAATGTCTCAAAGAAAGGCCATCTCATGGGGCGCCATGACTGCACATAGACAAACTACGTTAGTTGTATGATAGAATGTCTCAACCTGCAAACACAAACAAGGAAGATTAATTATTCAATAGAATGATTAAAATATATGAGAAGATAATAATATTTCTTCAAGTGATCTGCAAACAAAGTGTTAAAATCCTCAAGCAAAACCTGCAATTTACAACAAGACAAATTAGAATGCTAGAACTTCCATCAAGCGAAAACCATACAAATGAAAGGACAAGTGCATGTCCCACCGAGCGTGCCAATTGTAGATGGAGAAAATCGAATATGAGATCTTATGGGAGAATATCTAGATGATTCAACATCAAACAATGAAATACCTGCAGAAAAATTATATATGAAAAGCAAAAACAAACAATCTGCACACACATGCATTTAACATGAGTTTGTCTCCATTTCACTCCTATCTATCAAGGTCTTGTGTTTGAAATGGATGCTCTCAGAAGAACTACACAAGATGCTATGAAGAATAGAGATTTGAAAGATAAATTTAAATGATATGGAAGCTATGAAAATTAATGAGATGATGAACTAGAATGCAAGAAAAATGATTTGAAAAATGCAAGCATGCAAATCATAGAGAGATTTGCCAGGCTTAGAAATGAGGAGGAGCAAAATATTGATAGATGTCCTCAGGGGGGATCCAGGTTGTAAGACAAATGTGGGATAAATGATTGGATTGGAGATTTTAGTGTTTATCCCACATGCATTAGGTGAGTGTAATTGATAGTAGTGGAAGATGATAATTAAGAGATGAAATAGATATGATAGAGATTTAGGAAATGGATGGAAAAATGGATTTAGTAAAGAATAATGTTATTAATGGACTATATAATTAAATGGAATTAATGGAATAATGAATATATTATTGCTTTAATGGAATAATGATATGGACATGAATATTAATATAATGAATAGTATAATGGAGAATAATGGAATAATGAGAAATGGATATTATTAATGGATCCACTTGATGATATTGGGAAAATAAGATTAATTAAGAGGACATTTAATGGAAATTTTTATGTGTTTACACATATAACACATCATGTTATATGCACAAGGAGATATAGGAGGAATGCATAACGTGTGTCATTGGGACATGAAAATGGTCAAGGAGGACACAAGCAATTGTGTTGAAAATGTATTGTGAAATCTGGTTTGACTTAGAAAAAAGTTAGCTGCAGTTATCAATAACACGCAGGTTATCACATACAATTACATGTAGTATCAGTCATAGTTGTCAATAACACATAGGTTATCGCTATCTACAAAGCTGAAAAATGTGATTACAGATGTCAATATCACGATGGGTTAGTCATATTGGTCTATCGGGATGTCAATAACACGACGGTTATGTAGCCCCCACTATCACACAACATGAACGGTTAAAGATAAGTGACCATGCAGAATAATGCTAAAGTGTGATGAAGATGTCAATAACACACAGGCTATGCTTCCCGACTTATCCCGCGACATGTTATTCGCATGTAAGAAACCTTGCAGGATAACAATAAACAAAGGAAAACAAGGCATCATGTTATCTTGTATTGTCAAAAGTAATGAATAATGGTCATCTGGGGTAAGAAATCGAAGGGATATTACTTGTAGATGCTTATCTCACATGAGACAAGGATGATGTCAATGAGCCCGTGGGAGAAGAGAATAAAAGGAAGTGAAGGGTCTTCTTATCCCGCGTAATCAAGCTAGGATGTGAAGAAGCCTGTGGAATAAGGAAACACGAAGACAAAAGAGAGAAAGACCTTATCCTGCGTGGGTAAGAGGTCTGAGAAGAAATGATGTGGGATAAGGAACATGGTAGAATACATGTTATCCCGCCGCCCTAGATGAAAGAAAAGTTATTTTTTTGCGACGCATGCTATGTGATCTGCGAAACACATTTGCACAGACCGCGAATCCAATGTGGATTTCTCTCACACGTGGACTTTTTGTGTGCAAATGATTATGTAAATGGGTCCCACCATTCACCAAGTGGCTAAGTGACAGGTAAATGTTAAGTGGACAATAAAATCTTTTTGATTGGTTGATGAAGAAAGAGTATACGTATCAGATAAGATTTTCATGTTTGAGAAGCACACAAAAATAGAAGTAAATGTTGGGCAGATTTGCAATTAAAAATATATTCTCAAAATGAGAATTGTGTACAAGATAAAATCTGATCTCTGAGATTGCTGAAAATAGAAGGAATGTGCAATTTAATATGGGCAGTTGTAGGCAGAGATGAAGTGACATACACCACCAAAGGTGGAGTTGCTCCAGAATGATATGAAGATCTTCAAGTGGGATGCAAAATCCAAGATTACTAAATATAGTAATCTATGCTCAGAGATACAATCTGATTTGGGAAGGATTCCAAGGGGATCATTTTTTATTGATGGCCTCGACTTCATATTATTGACACCTATGGAAAATGCTTTTCTGCAACCTCTTTTTTTCACTCTATGTTCATTTACCTCCTCTACTTTTTTGGAGCTTCCTTTTTTTTGCACGTCTCCTACCACCTCTCTATTAGCACATCTTCTCTCTTTTCCACTTACTTCACTTAGTGGCTATCTACGTACTTCAAGATTTTTCCCTCCAAGGATAAATTAAAAAATTAATTTTCTCGACATCTGAGAAATCTAATTTGCTTGCTGATTTGATCCTTTGAACACTCTATCCAGACAACTAGTCATCAATAATAAATGATCCCCTTGGAATCCAATAACTAGAAGGTAGAAGCTGGGATCATTTATTATTGACGGCCTCAATTTTGTGTTATTGACACCTGCGGAAAATGTTTTTCTGCAGCCTTATTTTTCACTCTCTGTTCACTTACCTCCTCTACTTTTTGAGAGCTTCCCTTTTTTTTGCACATCTCCTACCGCCTCTCTATTACCACATCTTCTCTCTTTTCCACTAACTTCACTTAGTGGCTATTTACGTACTTCAAGAGTTTTCCGTCCAAGGATAAATTAAAAAATTAAAAGGAAGATTAGGTTGGCTAATATGGTGTTGCAACAAGGTAGCAAAGCTATGCAGGTTAAATATACATGCATGGAGGTTGCATGGAGTTAATGGCTTCAAATTAGATAGAGAGGACAATGGAGTTTAATATTGCACTTGCGGGTGATTTAAGAACAAAAGCCATAGAGCTATGACTGCATGGTGCTAACAGGTTTGACCAAGAGCATAATTGTTGTTGCAACATTATATAACACGACACATCATCGTGTTATATGCACAAGGAGATACAAGAGGAATGCATAAAGTGTGTCATTGGGACATAAAAATGGTCAAGGAGGACACGGGCAATTTTATTGAAAATGTATTGTGAAATCTGGTCTGACTCAGAAAAAGTTAGTTGCAGTTGTCAATAACAAGTAGGTTAACACATGCAGTTGCATGGAGTATCAATCGCAGTTGTCAATAACACGTAGGTTATCTCTATCTACAAAGATGCAAAATGTGACTGCAGATGTCAATAACATGACGGGTTAATCATGTTGGTCTATCAGGATGTTAATAACACAATGGTTATGCGGCCCCCACTATCCCGCAGCATGAACGGTTGAAGATAAGTGACCATGCGGGATAACACTAAAGTGTGATAGAAATGTCAATAACACATAGGCTATGTTGCATGACTTATCCTGTGACATGTTATTTGCATGTAAAAAACCTTGCAGGATAACAATAAACAAAGGAAAACAAGGCATCCTGTTATCCCGCGTTGTCAAAAGTAACGAATAATGGTAATTTGAGATAAGAAATCTAAGGGAGATTACTTGTAGATGCTTATCCCACACGAGACAAGGATGATGTTGATGGGCCTACGAGATAAGAGAATAAAAGGAAGTGAAGGGTGTGCTTATCCCGCGTAATCAAGGTAGGATGTGAAGAAGCCCGCGAGATAAGGAAACGCGAAGACAAAAGAGAGAAAGACCTTATCTCGTGTGGGTAAGAGGTCTGAGAAGAAATGATGTGGGATAAGGAACATGGTAGAAGGCATGTTATCTCGTCGGCCTGGATGAAAGAAGAGTTGTTGTTTCGCGACACGTATAACACGTGTATTATGTGATCTGTGAAACACATTTGCACAGCCCACGAATGCAACGTGGATTTCTCTCACACGTGGACTTTTTGTGTGTGGATGATTATGTAAATGGTTCCTACCATTCACCAAGTGGTTCAGTGATAGGTAAATGTTAGGTGGACAATAAAATCTTTTTGATTGGTTGATGAAGCAAGAGCATATGTATCATATAAGATTTTCGAGTCTGAGCAACACATAAATATAGAAGTAAATGCTGGGCAGATTTGTAGTTAAAAATATATTCTCAAAATGAGAATTGTGTACAAGGTAAAATCTGATCTCTAAGATTGTTGAAAATAGAAGGAATGTGCAATTTAATATGGGTAGTTGTAGACAGAGATGAAGTGACATACATCGTCGAAGGTGGAGTTTCTCCAGAATGATCTGAAGATCTTCAAGTGGGATGCAAAATCCAAGATTACTAAATATAGTAATCTATGCTGAGAGATACAATTTGATTTGAGAAGGATTCCAAGGGGATCATTTATTATTGACATCTAGTTGTCTGGACAGAGTGTTTAGAGGATCAAATCAACAGGCAGGGGATTTCTCAAATGTCGAGAAGATTAATTTTTTAATTTATCCTGGGAGGGAAAACTCTTGAAGTACGTAGATAGCCACTAAGTGAAGTTAGTGGAAAAGAGAGAAGATGTGGTAATAGAGAGGTGGTAGGAGATGTGCAAAAAAGGGAAGCTCTGAAAAAGTAGAGGAGGTAAGTGAACAGAGAGTGAAAAACAGAGGCTCCAGAAAAGCGTTTTCTGCAGGTATCAATAACATGAAGTTTGGGCTGTCAATAACACTGCAGAAAAATCTTAAAGTGAGGAGGAGATCAGTTGCAGCAAGAAGTAGAAGCAAAGAGCAGGAAAAGAGGAGAATATATATTACATGCTAAGGTCGGTGATTAAAGAGAAGAGTGCATAGGATAGAGAGAAGAGATAGACATAAAGAAAAAGTGTGGGTGAGTTGTTGAATAGTAGAGGAAGAAAGAGTTGCGATTGCAGAAAAGAGACAAGGCAGAGAGGTCAAGAAAGAAGATTGAGTAGAGCAGAGACTAGCAACCAAAGAGTGCAAAGCTGAGGCAGATAACACGATGGGTTATACACACTATAAGAGGTGGAGAAAGAGGATTGAGCCAAGTAGAAAGTAGAGAGTTGGTTGCAGAGAAGAGAAGAGGACAAAAGGCAAAAGATAGAGAACATAGAGTTGAGATTGAAGCCCAAGATCAAAGAGAAAAAAGAGGCAGGTCAATCTCAAGAGTAGGATATTTGTGAGTTCAAAAACCTCATTTGCAACAAGGTACTCAAACTGTATTTAATATTTGTTCATTGTAAACCTTTAAGTGGGTGCTCAAAGTAAGGGTAGGTACTCCTTTGGGTTGGTGCCCATAAACTGCTAGCCCAGTTGGTGCTCCTTTGGGTTGGTGCCCATAAAGCTAGGGGTTGGTGCTCCTTTGGGTTGGTGCCCATAAAATTCAGGGGTTGGTGCCCTAAACTTTGTAATTAGATTTACTTGTGAGGTTGGATTGGAGGAGTAGACTCCAACAACATTTCTCACTGAGGTTTTTCCCACATTGAGTTTTCCTTGTATATCTTGTGTTATGGGTCTGCCTCTTATGTGTGTGTGTTGATTAATTTAATATCTCTACTAATATCTTATTGATTCATGTGATTAGAGTTTAAATCATTTTGATAAGTTAAAGTTTTTTATTACCATTGATTCACCCCCCTCTCAGTGGTCCATTGTGTTCCTTCACAAAGTTCCTTGTCCTCACCCCGAAAATTAAATAAATATCTTATTTAATTGTGTATTTTTTTTTATAGTTTTCATTAGTGAGATAAAATTACTTAAACCCTTAATCTCCCACTTGCATAACCAAATCCTCGTCAAACTCCCCTCAAATCATGTACATTCCTCTAAGGTGTATAAAGGCATGGATCATTTCTACAATAAGGCATGGACCATTTTGCATGTGAAATGATCTTGTTACTATATCACATAGGTCAAAGTACTTGCCCATCCCTTGAGGATACTCCAAAGTACCCCTTCCATCTTGTCCACCCAATTTTCCCAAGAAGAATCTCTACCCTTTATCTCCTCCAACCAAATGAGGACACTTGTCCTTCTCTCATTTTCATGTGGCTCTCAACCATTATAAGCAATTGGTCTCATATTTTAATCCTATACATGTCCAATGTTATAGCTAAAAATCAATAAATTGTATGACATCCTAAGCCAAATAAGAACATATTCAAGAGCAACATTATGTTGTTGATACAAGTACTCACACGCCACCTCATCTTGATGTAACAAGGATTGGTTTTGGTAAGAACTTTGCTTGTTTTCATCAATATTTTATCAACTCTCATGCTTAATTTGGGCGTTGCATTTATTTTGGGTAGGATAGGTTAATGTTATTTTAGCTTGTTCTTGCATGCTGAAAACTTCATGTACACAAAAATAAAGATAATCAAATCATGGTCCAACATTATATGTCTACAAAAAGAAACTAGAAGCATTTTATAGAAAACAATGAATTTGAAAACATCATAGAAAATCAAATGTCATATGTTTATATTCATATTATAGTGTACATCATAAGATGATTCTATAACCAAGGATACAATAAGGAAGCAACACTAATGAACCTTATACATAATTTCAATGGATAAAAATAAGTCAGTTTTGAAATTATTATTTTTTCACCTTCTTTCATCCATACCTAATATGTATTATGCACTAATGATAAATAATAAGGGAGGTAAAAGAAGGTTGTGACAATTACAGCATGTAAAAATAAATTTTAGAAGAAACTCTATAAGATATAATTTTGCTTTTCATAAATTATAAGAAATATATATTTTAAGCAATAGTGAAAAAAAGGAGAAATTAATTGATTCTTACTCTAAATTAGAGGTGAATATAGTTATGCCACTTTTGGGGTGGAACCTAAAAACCTGAAAACCATATACATATCTTTCTTATTTTTAATATATTTTCTTATTATCAAAGAAACTTTAATATTAAGTAACAAATCTAATAATAAAAATTAATAGAACATGGTAATATATTTGTATTTTTATTTTTCTTTTCTTTTCTATTTTAAAGTATTTAGGTTTATCTTTTCCAAAATTTAATGTTTTGTATAAATCTAATTTTTACGTTTCTATTTATATCCTCACATGCTTAAGGTAGAAGTAAAACAATTTCATTTTTACTTTTATTTCAAATTATATAAACACTATTTCTATTATACACATTGATTAGATTTTATTTTCTTTTAAGTATATATAATTAGCTAGATCAACTCATTTTAAAAAGTGAAAAACTTTGTACTTTTAATAAAAACTACTAAATTAAAACCCGTTCTAAATATATGAAAACCAACTACTTTTCAAATTTTACAAACTAAATTCATGGATTTAAACATAATGAATTGACACCATACATTAAGATAAAATTTTAACTTCATCACATCCTTTCTCCTTGAATACTAACTTCACACTAAATGACATATATAATTTTTTTATTATATTACATTATTTCAAATAATTTAAATAAATAAAATTGAAAAATTAATTTTTAATATATATTATAAAAATAAAATAATCAAATTAGGTGAAATGATTTAAACAAAGAATTTTGAATGTGAATTCTAAAGTATCATAACTTTTTAGTTTGTTGTGGAGTGTTTATCTTAGATTCCTTCTAGAACTCATGACAAGTGATTATGTAAATTTTTATATTCTAAATGTTCTATTAATGTATTTTTATGAGATAAGATTGTCATAGATTCTTTCTTTTATTAAAATATAAAAATAAAATAAAAAGATTTTCACTTATCTCTTTTGGTATTTTTATGAGAGAAAATTGTCATAGATTCTTTCTTTTATTAAAATATAAAAGTAAAATAAACTAAAGAAATTTTCAATTATATCTTTTCAACTAAATTACAAAGTTTCTAGACGAGGCTAAATTCAGATCTTCTACTATACCAAAATAAAATAAAATAAAATAATAATAATAAACAAAAATCGTCTTCCCCTACATGTTGGTCACCTAACCTAAATGTTATATAATAAGTAAAACTAGCAATTGCACCTTAGTGTGCAATGGGTACGCCGAAAGGCTTGGGAGATTAATTTCAGAAAGAAAAAAAAATGGTCTATTCTTGCATATAATTATGTGGTGTACATGAGGGCAGATGGTACATAATTTAGCAAATGATGTTGTCTATGCAACAAAGGTTTGGAAATAGGATCCAAACATAATCGAAACAAAACCTTTGAATTAGGATAATAATCAAGCTCCATTAGCAAGAAGATCATGTAATGTTTGCAGTACAGAGAGAGGGAATAGGAGAGATAGATGTATAAAAAGGGACAGACGAAGGGGGAAATAATGGGATAGATATAGAGAGGGGACGAGCAAGAGAGATAGGGGATAGAGATGGAGATGGAGAAGTAGATGAAAGAGAGAGAAAGAGAGAAAGAGGGGAGGGGATAGATAAAGATTGAAAGGGTCAATACATAGAGTGAGAGAGAAGGACAAAAGTAGAGAGATGATAAAGGATAATTCAAGAGATATAGAAAGATGGAGTGATATGGAGAGGTAACGAGATAGAGATAGGGAAGAGAGATAGAGAGGAATATATTAAGATAGAGATATAGATGGTGAGGGAGAGGGAGAGGTAGAGGGGGAGAGAGGGAGTGAGGAAGAAGAAGAGATAAATAGAGAGAGTAGAAAAGGATAGGGGAAAGGATATAGATGAATATATATTTATGATGGAGGAGAAATGTATTTAGGTGACAATAGTTTGCATCGAATTGTTTTTAATAGTAAGGTGCAATTGTGGTTTAATCTTGGTTGGTGAGAATGTCTAATGGAACATGAATATTACAATCACACTATGCATTGACCAATGACAACTAAATGCACTTTGTAGCCATAGATGATTAAGATATCTTCAAGATTCTTGTATGATTAGAAATGCCTATCACTTATAGATCCTAAAACCTTAGATATAATAAATTAAATAAAAATAATCATATAAATTTATTTATTAACAAACATTCATCACTAATAGTGCAAAAGACTAAAATTAATTACATGACTGACCCTTCTTTCGTACAACTATCATGTAAAATTTAAAGTCAAAATATGATAATATTTTTTCTTTTCAATATGGTTGTGCTTTTTCTTTAAAATGGAAGTAATATTGTATTAAATAAATATTAAAATTTATATTAAAAACTATAAGAAAAGGTTCAAGTCTTAGACACCAAAAGCACTCGTACTTGATAAGGATTTAATTTTTCTTTGAGCATTTCACACCCCTATTTGCAAGAAATAAAACATTCTCAGATTGTTGATGTTTTGATGAAGGAAATTTTGTAACAGGCAATGATTTCAGTGGACAAAGTGAATTCCACTGGAATTTGACTATATTTTTACTCTACAATTTGGTCTATGGGGTTTTAGTTTATGCATTATTGTATTATAGTTGTATTTATATTCATTATTGTACATCATAGTTTTGGATGCAAAGTAGTGTAGTGTAAGGTAAAGTATGTGTTGTACCAACTTAGTTGTTGGAAGAAGAAATAAATTACTTTGGTCAAACATATAAATCCAATTTAAATTGTGTTTTCTCATTCAACAAAGGAATTTTTCTCAAAACAACCTTTGGAAGGCACAATATATTTAAGATTTCTCCTTTTTAGATGGTATAATTTAAATCATGTTTGGCCAACATTTGAGAATCGCTATTATGCTTCAAAATGTATTGAATATGTATGGTCATGTTGCATGTGTGAATAAACTGCACAATATCAAACTCATTTGGTGAAAATTATATTTGGGATATGTTCTACTATGCATTGGATGAGTATGGTACCAATTGTTAAACACGTTGAAGACATTCCAACTATTAGGATTAATTCTATCTATTTAGGCTATGCAAGAATTGCATTCATTAGAAATTAATGATATCGAAGAAAATCACAAGCAACAATAATATTGAAATCATAATGTTCAATAGATGTATTGGTTTTGGGATTGGTAAAAGGAACACATATCTGACCTTTTGTTAGCTATGTTATATTGTAGGATATATTTGTGTGAAAAAATAGGTAAATGAATTTGTATGAATATTTCATCGATGAATTTGACTCATCAATAATATCTTCCAATGATGAAGCAAGTGATTTACGGTGGTGATTTGCTATGGATGCCTTCTACTTTGTAAATAATTTGTAATTTTTTTTTTTAACTTCAAATGCCTTAATAGTTTGTTGGCTTTATCTTTTATCTTAAAGGTTTTCCAAAAATGTTAAAGGAGATCACCCTCCAAAAGTGTCTCCGCATTCCAATGTGGCTGGGCCTAGGATGTATTTTAACCCTTTTCGACAAACCAATTTTGCTAATATCTTGCAACCAAGGTATTCCACTAGAACAGTGTGTTTTGAGGTATTCTGCCAAACAATTCAGTTGCCCGCATTTAGCATATCCTATAATCAAAGCATTCTGTAAACAATTCCTGGAGGCTTTCTATCAAACAGCTCAGGTGTTTTGTCTATGCTTACATGTCTATAGCATCTGGCAAAATCCTCTCTTTTATCGTGTGGTGGAAGTCCATATCCCGTTCTAAAGCTCCCATTTTGACACTGGCAGAGATTGCGGCCTCTAGATTAACACGTCCCAGTTACGTTAGATTGAAGGTTTCTAAATCCTTATCAACAAACACATTTTGGGCATATCCTGCAATCGTAGCAGCAAACGAGATCACATTTCTTTGAGGTGAGGCACCCTGTCAAACATTTCACGTGCCTTGTCCATGCTCCACATTTTGCATATATGTCTACTAACGCATTTCCAACAAAAACGATGGACGTCTATACCCTATTTGAAAGCTACCATTTCAGTACAGGCCGCTGTAAATGAAAATGCTGGTGTTGGGACCCTGTTTGTGAGAGTTGGCCATCTGACGGGCAGGAGAAAAGGCTCCAGATTGTGTGTGCTTCGGGGGAAGGAATCATCAAATCCGTAGGGAAGCACAGGCCTTCTACAAACCGTACAACGACAAGTAGTTGATTGAAATAAATGATGATGAGAAAACCTTTTAATCTGACGCCAGTACTAGTACTGTCAGAGACTCGGCAGGCAAGTTGCAAGCAACGACTATTTGGATGTATCGACAGGTCAAGATGGCTTGCATCGTCTTGCACCTTCTCTCAAACAGTTTGGATCGTTGATGCCCAAATTTAGCTCGGTGCATTTCATAATAGGAGACGTCTTCGGCGTAATGAAATCAGAAGGCACCTGCATACTTATCTAAGCCTATCAGGAATAGAAATTCTACTGTTCTCCAGGAGCTGAGCTGCAATTTGAAGTCTTCTGAAAAAACTTGATCATGGCGTCTGTACTTGCAGAGGCTGTTGTTGGAAAAGTCTGTGAAATAGCCATTCAACAAGCAGCTAATGAGGTAAGCATAGTTTTGAACTTCACAGAAGACTTTGAATGGTTGAAGAACCAAATAGAGCAAATCAATTATTTTCTCAGTGAAGCTGATGAGAAGAGCAGTAGACAAAAGGAGTCTGTGAAAAAATGGCTTCAGAGAGTTCGCGATGTTGCCTGGGAGGCAGAGTACATACTTCAAATATGTGCTGTGGATTCTATGTATGCTACTCAGCCTCAATTTTGCGCTTTGAGTTGTAATCAATTGATTCTTCGCCATCAAATGGGCAGAAGAATTCAAAATGTCAAAGCCCAAATGAGCTGTGTTATTGTAGATGGAAACCAATTGAATATAGGTCATACTGTGGTGTCTCACATAGAAGAAGAGGAATCGTCAAGTAGATTCCAGAGACGACAATTTAAGAGACTAAGTCTCCTGCCCAGCGATTCGAAACCAGTGGGGATACAGCCCAAGATTAAAAGTATGGTGAATTTGCTGGCAAACCCTAAATTCCCAATTATTGCAGTGGTTGGAATCGGGGGAATGGGCAAGACCTATCTTCTTCAGCATGTCTACAACATCGAAAAGGGAAGGTATGATCTATCCGCATGGCTTTCAAATTCTCAGATCTTTTCTGCTTCCAAGTTGCTCAGTGATTTAGCCTTCCAACTAGATAAAGATTTAAGGAAGGAAATTATGGAAGGTGGAGTAAGTAAAGAGGTCGCAGCAGAGTCAATTCATAGCTTTTATCCAAGGGAAGAGGTGTCTTATTGTTTTAGATGATGTCTGGAGGGCTATTAGAGAAGGTGATCTGCTAACTAAACTTGGTATCCCAACTGGAGCTAATAGTCAATGCAAAATTTTGGTTAGCACAAGAAGCAGAGAGGTCTGTGCAAATCTCAATGCTGAGATTTATGGGATGGAAAGTTTGACAGATGAAGAGAGTTGGAAGCTGTTTTGTGCTTATGCATTTCCCGAGTCTGAGAAAATTGGACCGCCAGAGCACCTGAAGGAGGTAGCTCTTAACATCGTGAAGAAATGTGCGAAATTACCACTTGCAATCAAGACCACAGCAGCATCCCTGGTGAGCACTACACTGCCAAGGGACTGGCAGTCCAAGCTTCATAAGCTGAAAACAGTAGCTACTCCTAGCGACCCTGTCATGGATATTCTCAAGGTGAGTTACGACTCCCTGCCTGCACATTTAAAGGCTTGTTTTGCTTATCTTGCTTTCTTTCCCGAGGATGAGCAAATAGAATGTGAGTACCTCATACATCTATGGACGGGAGAAGGATTCATTCCAGCAGGAGAGAACCCGTGGGATTGTTTAGATCAGCTTGCCAATCTCTGTTTGGTTGAAGTATGGGAAGAGTGGAATCTGATAAAATATTGTAAGATTCATGATTTATTGCTGGATTTGGCCAGACTTATATCCAGAGAAAATAGATGTGCATTCAATGTTGAAGATGCCCTCTCCAAATTGCGCTCTGTGAATACAGGTGGCGGTCGCTGGTGTCGCCTATTTTTGGCCAAGAAAAATATAGATGAGCATGCTATCTCAGAGAGGCGTTCTGTTTCTCCCACACTTGTCCACACACTATTATTGTCTGGCAATAGCAAAATTGGAAGAAACATGCCAGCAATGTTGATTAGCGGTATGAGAGTTCTACGGGTTCTCGATTTGAGCCACACAAATATCTCTACATTGCCTGCATGCGTTGGAAATATGAAACTTCTTAGAGTGTTGAATTTGAGGGGGACAGGGATTAAGAAGGTACCAAAGTGTGTAAGATCTCTTAAGAGTCTCTCTTTTCTTGATGTCTCTGATTGTCGTGGATTAGAGCCTCAGGCGCCCAAATGGATAAGTGAACTAAAATGTCTGCAGCATTTGAAAGGCCGTTTTCAGCGAATGCCAAAGGGAATATCAAAGCTGGAGTCTTTGCGAACACTACGAGGATCATTCTTTCTGTTGTCCCTATCCATGGAAAGAGGACGGTCTGTTAACGTTAAGAGGATGTTGGCAAGATGAGTAAGATTGAGGAAATAAGGTTTCAAGTTGAGCATGAATCTCAGTTGAAGAGGATGGAAGAAGGGATCCTTGCACCCTTGCTCAAGATGTGCCGGCTGCAAGTTGGAAATGAGATTTTTGGAATGCAGGGTGGACCAGAATCGGATCTTCCCCAGTTTCCAGAGAGAATGAATGCAATGAAAGATCTGGAACATCTCACGCTCAGCAAGTTTGCAGTGCCAAGTTGGATATGTTGTTTGGCTAATCTCACATTCCTCTGTTTAAGGGATTGTGATTGTAGTAATTACCCAGAATTCCAAGCAATGCCCAATCTGGTGACTTTGTTCTTGACGTGGAACAGAAGCTGTAGAGATTTGCCAAAGAGTTTGGAAAGTCGGGAGGGTTTCCACACCTCCGCTTCCTTGATATAAGAGGATTCCCTGAATTGGAGGAGTTTCCAAAAATGGAGGATGGAACGATGGCATGCCTTGAGAAGTTCTGTATACAAGAGTGTAGGAAAGTGAATAAAATGGGAGACGGATTGGAGCAGCTGAAAAGACTCAAGGAGTTCAGGTATACAGGGACGGATGAATTGAAGGAGATGTTAAAGGAAAATGGAATATATCGGAAAAAAATCAAAGCCATCAATCCCCACAGAACTATTAAGTGTGCTGCTTTTGATTATTACTGATACAGAATATAGATTGTGTAGAGATCAATTTAAAGAATTGATTAATGGTGATACAGTTCTCTATACCCCAATGTATTCATAAAAGTGCAATAAAAAGTGTTATGTGGCATCCATGAGCAATTCCAGTCAAAATTGTTTTGACAAAGAAAATTGGACAAAACAATTTTCTCAAATGACTTTTTACATCAACTTGATTGCCATAGTTTTCGACAAAATGTTTTTAACTTCGTTATAAATGTATTCAAATCAAATAAAATCCTATTTCTGAATCAAGTCGGATTTCAAGTGGGCGATCGATCAAATGTTTACTTTTCACCTGTTATCAATGCATTGAAGCAGCAGCTGCAGGGAGATTAATTTTGGTTCTTTTCATTTTAAACCAATTCCTGCTTTGGTAGGGTTCCATATGTTAGTTTAAGATCAGACTGATAACAGAAAGCAGAAAATAACAAATGCAACACACATAACACAGCAGTACCCTGGGAAAACCTCCCTCTTGGAGATGAAAAACCCAGCAACAAAAGATCTCAGATTATATTAATTAAACTCAGTAGCAGATTTACAATCTTGCTTCACACATGAAACATACTTCAAATGAGGGCACACATTAGGGCAACTTATCTTGCTGTAGGCGATACAATATGCTGAAGGCTATGTCCTTGAATACTTCTCTGCCCTAGATGAAGTTCACTGTTACTGTGAATGGATTCGGCAGCCTTGAAAGGAAGTTCGCCAGCCTTGTATGATGCTCGCTCACCCAAGAATGATGTTCGCCCAGCCAAGTATGATGTTCGCTCAGCCAAGAAAGTAATCAAGATGAATTTGCTGGACGGAAACACTAATTCGCTTGACAAAGGTAGATCGCTGATCAGTAGACAGAGATAGTTCGCTGTATGTGAATTGGCATTGAATAATTACAAATCAACTTGTATATATATGCCTCAATGCCTCCTAATAGACCTTAGGTCGGCCTTATTGTTTTGGCGCCAAGAATAGGATCAGACCTATAAATTACAAGTTACATTCATATAGGTCTTGTCCAATACAATGACAAGTTACATATAGGTCTTGCTCAATTACAAGTTACATGCGACGCCCGATTAGGGCCAGACTTAAATAATGTTTACATATCAAATTGAACCATCAATATGGCTAAGGCCGACAAGCCACTTAGCCATCAAGTGTACTAGGTCGGCCCTAGAAGGATCCGACCTAGCTACACATCAACACTCCCTCTTAGCTAGGGAGGATTCCTTCTCAATAACCGAGTCACATAGTGACAACCATCATGGCTACTCCCATGCAAATGAACACAATCACCATGGCTACTCCCAGAGGGTGGGTCCATCATGGCTACTCCCATGAATGGAATTACAAATGAACACAAACACCATGGCTACTCCCAAAGGGTGGGTCCACCATGGCTACTCCTATGGATGGAAACCAAATAAACATCATGACGTTCACCATAGCTACTCCCAGAGGGTGAACAAACACAAGTGCTTCCATGACATCCACCATGCCTACTCACAGAGGGTGGATAAACACAAGTGCTACATCACGGAATTTCTTCCATGACATCCACCATGCCTACTTGCAGAGGGTGGATCCACCATACCTACTCGCAAAGGGTGGAATGAGGGCTTTCACCTCAAACTTCTCTCACAGAGAAGAATGCATTAACAAAAAGATGAGGCTTCCTTTGAAGCTGAAATGTCAAGCAACCTCTGAAGCTGAAATGTCAAGCTCCCTTTGAAGCTGAACTAACATTTCCTCTTTTTAGAATAAGAAATCTTTTGAGTTGACATTTGACCTTGGCTCCTCCTGAGGTGTCCCTATGTCAACTTCCGCAGAAAAAGCTAGAGGAGTAGACCTGAATTTGCACTCTCGAGCATAGTGACCATACTTATCACACCTAAAACATTGAATGTGAGATAAGTCCTCCTTCCTTTTTGATTCAGAGACAGGATCTGATTCTCTATCTCTATACCACTTCCTTATTTTGCCTCTTTCCATACGTGTAGCAAGGACTTGATTTTCACATCATAATGATCACACTCAATTCCTCTTGCTATCAATCTTTACTCTTCTTGAATGCAATCCGCACAAAGACGATCAAACTCGGGAAGTTTCAATCTTGCACTAATTCCTTGAATGTAACACTCCTAGGATGCAGGAAGACCATTAAGAGCCAACATGGTCAAGTCCTTGCTATCAATAACATGACCAATAGAAGAGAGTTGATCTCTCAACTCAGAGATCCTCATGAAGTAAGCACTAACAGTTTCTCCTTTTGCCATCTTGATGTGATGAAACTGTTGCTTTAAGGCTAGAGCACGGCTTGTGTTGTTGATCTCATACATCCCTTCCAATGTCTTGAACATATCTCTGGCTGAAGACATCTTGGAAATGATAGGCACAAAGTGGTCCTTCACGGAGTCAATCAGGATCTTCTTTGCTTTGACAACATTCTTCTTAAATTGGAGTTTCTCTTCTTGAACTTCGGGTTCAGGCTGATCTTTTCCTTCTACAAACTGAAGTAGATCATTATCTTCAAGTGCAATAAGAACTTTAACCTTCCACGAGGTGAAGTTCAAAGCTCCATCAAGTCTATCTTCAACCTTTAAACCGGTCACCATCTTCAATGCTGGAAATTGCTTGATGAAGGTGAAGTAGGAGAGAGTGCTTTGCTGCTGTCAGACAGTCTGATCACGATCGCTTCAAACCTTGCTCTGATACCATGTTAGTTTAAGATCAGACTGATAACAGAAAGCAGAAAATAACAAATGCAACACACATAACACAGCAGTACCTTGGGAAAACCTCCCTCCTGGAGATGAAAAACCCAGCAACAAAAGATCTCAAATTATATTAATTGAACTCAGTAGCAGATTTACAATCTTGCTTCACACATGAAGCATACTTCAAATTAGGGCACACATTAGGGCAACTTATCTTGCTGTAGGCGATACAATATGCTGAAGGCTATGTCCTTGAATACTTAGCTGCCCTAGATGAAGTTCATTGCTACTGTGAATGGATTTGGCAGCCTTGAAAGGAAGTTCACCAGCCTTGTATGATGTTCGCTCAGCCAAGAAAGTAATCAGGATAAATTCGCTGGACTGAAACACTAATTTGCTTGACAAAGGCAGATCACTAATCAGTAGACATAGATAGTTTGCTGTATGTGAATTGGCATTGAATAATTACAAATCAACCTGTATATATATGCCTCAATGCCTCCTAATAGACCTTAGTTCGGCCTTATTGTTTTGGCGCCAAGAATAAGATCAGACCTATAAATTACAAGTTACATTCATATAGGTCTTGTCCAATACAATTACAAGTTACATATAGGTCTTGCTCAATTACAAGTTACATGTGATGCCCGATTAGGACCAGACTTAAACAATGTTTACATATCAAATTGAACCATCAGTATGGCTAAGGCCGACAGGCCACTTAGCCATCAAGTGTACTAGGTCGGCCCTACAAGGATCCGACCTAGCTACACATCAACACCATAATACCTTTCCTGCAAACTCTGCCTATTTTTTTGTCATCGGCATCGTTGGCAATATGACACGATCTGTCCAGAATCTTGAGGTAAGTCACCTGCCTTGTGGTTTCAGTTAGTGATTTTTTGGGGATCTGTACGCAGCAGGATAATTAGTAGTGAAATAACAAGGGCTTCGGCACGTACATTTAAACCGGGTTGAATCGAAGATTGATGCTAAACATGCATGTTGCGCTTTGCAACTGATGTGCTAACATTTACTAGAGATTGTGACTCCATAGTTTGTATGTCATTTGGCACAAAAGAAGAGTGTTGCATCCTAATGGCGAATCAGTATGTAATGGAATAAAAACTATAAGTTTCAGGTTGTGCATGTTTCGATAATTCTTATATTTTGAAACTTTTCATGATTCATTAAATTTGATTGCGAAAGCCTCATTGTAAGTGCAAGTATCAATGACCTCTAGATTGTAATCATAATCTTCCACAAAACAGGACTTGTATACCATTATTCTCATCAAGTAAAAGCATACAAAAAGAAAACCTTATTCTGACATCTGCAGAATAAAAAAATGGCCATGCTAAATAGCAAAAGTAAATCTGGTCATGTTGAAAAGAAGGGAGGGATAAAAATCGGGCATATTGCTGTAATGATCATGACGTAATAAAATTACATGACTTAAAACCAGAAGTGTTTATAAGTATTCCAGATGAGTAGTGATTAAAACAATAAAATACAGATTGCTTGTATGTAAAAATACAAAATGCTGATTCTCAGGTGTGGAGGTGGCAGTGGAGAGATCGAAATCAGCTTCACAATGGCTCTCAGCTCTGTGTAGACCCAAATAACACTAGTATGGAAGAAATGAGTAAAATCAAAACGTACTCAAGTACCCCTTTTGTGGATGCAAACACTTCTTCCATTGTCAATGCATCACTTTGGCACTCTGTTTTCATTATTTCATTACCAGATTCATCATTTCTTATTTCATGAAGGCATGGTGCAGAATCCCTGCATAAAAGTAAAGAGAAAAATATCAGAGCCAAAGACAATTCTTGTAATTTTGATCGGTACCCCTTGTAGAAACTAAACATTTGTATAAAAAAATTATATGCTTGCCACAACCTCTGGAAATGAACGCTCCAGCCTCCCTCCCCATCTAGAGACAGAACAGCATCATGAAATGCTACAAGAGCAGGCTTGTGAGATATTGTAATGCATGATGCACCCATTGCACGAACTTTTGCACAGAACTGCTCTTCCATGTCTGTGGCAACTGCACATTGTAAAAAGGTCATGCCATTCCTAATCGCTGTTGTTCCCCAAGGGAAAGTTAATCTCTCCAGTTTACTTCTTTCTCTGCAGGGTAACGATCTAAGAGATACCTGCAAAGAATATAACTAGTTTATCATACAGCCAATAGATTTTAATCTTGGTATTAAAGAAAATAGATTTTAAAAACTTCAAACTGGTAAGCAAGTATACATGCCAAAGCAGTACCTATTTTTTTTAAACAGTTGTCATTTAATGGATGATTCAAAGATAGTTTTGTCTGATATTGTAAAGCCTTCATGTAATTGTCATGAGTGTTATGAGCAAATTCTTTGAATTTTATTTCATATATCATAAAGCGAAATAAAAGATGGCTCTGGCCCTTAGCATTTGCAAATAGAGTGTTTCTTGAAAACAAAATCATTACATTCAAGAACATATAAAGGGCTGATATTGGCTCTCCATAGCAACAAAAGAAGCAAGCCATTATTATTGTAATTGTTATGGGTTCATTTTCATCCATTGTTCTGAAGGATTTCTTTATCCAACACAAAATATTTTAATGAGTTTACAAACAATTAGTGCAGATTGAGAATAGATTTCCACAGTTCATAATGATAGTTGTTGTGCTTCTTGATTCAACTGCTTAAATTTTTATTTTCATCAATGTTTTGGATCACACTCCATGATCCATCATCAGGATGAGAGAACTGCATAAATTAGTGCAGAACCACCTTCCCTTGAATGTGTTTGATTAAGTGTCTTGAAAGATACAATCAATATCTACCTTCCTTCATGATCTAGTATACAACTTAGCCAACAAAAAAGAAAAGCTTCAATAGGAAGCATAAATACTAACCTTTAGGTAGAAGATATAATTTTCGAGTTTTATTTTTATTTTTAAGAAGAGTTAAAATTTATTTAACACAAAGAGAATTACAAAGCAAAAAGGACCAGAGGCCTGCAAAGAACAGCACATTAAACAACTGTATTTGCAAGGGGGCTTAAGCTTGTATTTAAATAACACCAATCAAAAGAAATAACAACTATTCTAGAAAATACAAATATTGTTTTATTACAAAAATAAGAGACTAGTGGGTCTAGACACCCGAATAAAGATCAATAAATTAATTCTTACATAAATTCACAAATCATAAGATTTCAAAATTAAATATCTTAGAAGCACACAAAGTTAGCACTTAGATGAATCATAGTGTTAATGCAAACTTTGGCAGTATTTTTTACTTTTAATTCAATTATCAAAATAAAAAATGCTAAACATGTATGAAACTTAAATTTAATGCATGAATGATTATTTTTGTAGCATAAACACAAATTCAACTATCACTAACCATCTCTTAGGCTCAAAACACTTAGAACTCTTTATAACGACTATATAATTTTACAGAATTTTAAAAATAATAATATTTATCTCCAAAATCAAACTTTTAAATGAACTTGCTAGCAAAACTAATCTAAAGAATTAATTAGAATAGTCTCTCAAGTATTTTTTCTAGAAATAGTATCATTGTAATATAGACATCTATAAATACTAATTGTTAAAAACAACATTCTAATGAATGAAAACCATTTGTGGTTCTGAAATCACTGCAACCAAGAAAAAATGTCAAAATATACAGTGCTTGATTGCAACAAAACCTTCGCTAACTGTCATTATCAAACCCTCACTGCATCAGTAAATATCATTTCATTATGAAATCAGAAGCAACATTGACAAAGATAACTTATGCAAATTACTTTACTTCTAATCATATTCATAGATCAAACATCTTCTCATTCTCTTTGAATTACTCTAGTTTTCATAATCAACTTCTGCAACAATTATTAAAAATAATGTTTTGTTTTATTTTAAAAAATTGTCATTCATCATATTCCTCAGATCATATCACCTATCCTCACACACTGTTCTCTGATTTTCCAACTTTACTTACCATACAATCTGAACACAACATAAATTTTACTGTCAGGTTGAGAAGAGAATAGTTACAAAACTGTTGACAAGAAAAGCACTAGCTGTTAAACTTTTATACTGTCTTTTTAAATCTGAGCATATTATGATCTAAGCATTCAACTTTAATAACAGTCTTCAAGTGTATTTTGATAACAAATGGTTATCACTTGTTAAGACACTAAACTTCTTCAAAAATTTTAATAGATTCTTGTCATTTGTTCTACTATTCCTGTCGCTTGCTTCTGTTGTTCCTATTGTCCGAGCAACAGAAAAAAAAAACTTCAACATTTCTGCACAAAAAAAAAACACTTTAAAAGAATATGTTATAGAGTATGTTGTGCACTATGATGATTATCCATTTACGATTGTCACCTTCTCAGACTAACAGGATTAAAATTGATTGCAAATTCAAGTTTTTGACACCGTGAAGGCAGAGCATAAAACTCTTATTATAGATTCTAAACAACATTCATAAACTAATCTTCATGCCCGTGTGCTTTACAAATGATTAAGCATTGATATTGTCAGAAGAGGATAACCACAATACACTTCAATATCTCAAATACAAACACAACTTACACCATGAGACTTCTATTCATACTGTCATAATTGATCGATGCAATCATGATGAAGCAAAATGAAGTGCTATCAACATTTATTCATGCCTTTCCTTTGTCACCTTGTAACATCAACAACAAACTCATATTCTTATGTCTTTAATCTTATCTTGTGACTTACATACCTTGTTCTACAAGCACACTTATTGACATCAATGACAAACATGCCAAAGCCAACAAACTCCCCCTTTGGCATTGATGTCAATATCTGTAGTAAATGTGTATACTTGGAATCCCCTTGACTCTGTTTTCAATCATTTGTCAAAGAATATCATATACATACTACTTTACTACTGTTCAAAACATTTGTCAACATTCTATCAAGCAGTGCAACAAAATAGCTGCAACCAAGCAACAATATCTTTCAAGAACCCAAATCTACCACTAAATCAACAACTGCTTCAACTCCACAACAATTACTATCCTCATCTCCCCCTTTGACATCAATGACAATGGGGAGAAACATGAGGTTTCAAGAAATAAATAATCAATCATAGAAGGCGTCCCCTGAAACCAAACCATTATCAAAGGAGCTAATTGATAGAAGAGAGGGGCAAGACCCCTAATTATTGTCTTAATCTTTCAAACACATCCTTGGACAAAGGTTTTGTAAAAAACGTTTGTTAACTGACCAATAGTTGCAAAGTATTCCAAAGCAACATCACCATTTAACCCATGTTCTCTCAAGAAATGATATCAAATATCTACATGCTTGGTTCTTGAGTGCATAATTGGATTTTTGGAAATATTGGTTGCACTGGTGTTATCACACAAAATAGAAACCGGTTTAGGTACTTTTACCTTCATATCTAATAATGTTTGTATCATCCAAAGCACTTGAGTACGATAAGAAGAAGCAACAATATATTCTGCCTATGTTGTAGATAATGATACAGATTCTTGTTTTTTGCTTTGCCAACACACAAGCCTATTTACCAAAAAGAATGTTGCACCTGAAGTACTCTTTATGTCATCAAGGCACCTCGTCCAATCAGCATCAATTTAAGCAATGAGAGTGAAATTATTATGCCTAGGATACCACAACCCATAATCTAGTGTCCCTTTGATATACCTAAAGATCCTTTTGGCTGCATTAACATAAGATTATTTAGGAGAGGACTGATATCTTGCAACTAAGCATACCACCTGCATAATGTCAAGCCTAGATGTTGTGAGATAAAGTAAACTTCCTATCATTGACTGATACTCAGTTTTGTCAGCATTTGGTGAATCATCAAACTTACTTAACTTACAACCTGTTACCATTGGTGTGCCCACTAGTTTACATTCATCCATATGAAATGTTTTAAGCATTCCTCCTGCATACTTGGTCTGAGCTAGTAAAACACCTTTATCCAACTATGAAACCTTCAATCCAGGGAAATATGACAACTCCCCTAGCATAGACATTTCAAATTCAGATTGCATAAGATTTGACAATATTTTGTTCATGTCATCATTGTTACAACCAAACACAATGTCAGATGCATAAACAAATATTACAAGCACATTATCACCTTCCACTCTAACATAAAGATTGTTTTCCACACCTCCTCTTGTAAAACCATTTGTCACAAGGTACTTGTCCAACCTAGAATACCATGCTCTAGGGGCTTGTTTTAAGCCATACAGAGCCTTTTTAAGCCTATAAACATAATCAAGATTTTCATTACATATAAAACCTTCAAGCTATTCCATATACACTTCTTCATCAAGATACCCATTAAGAAAAGTTATCTTAACATCCATTTGGTACATTTTAAAATTCTTATAAACCGAGAATGCTAAGAAGACTCTAATGGCCTCAAGTCTAGCCACAAGTGCAAAGGTTTCACTAAAATCAATACCTTCAATTTGAGAGTAGCCTTTACAAACAAGCCTCGCTTTATTCCTTACAAACTTTCCATTTTCATCCATCTTATTCCTAAAGACCCATTTTGCTCCTATTGCATTTTTATATTCAGGCCCACTAACTAGTTCCCAAGTTTTATTCTTTCTCAATTTTCCCTAGCTCTTTTTCCATAGCCTTAATCCAAAAATGATCCTTGCTAGCCTCATTATATTTTTTAGCTTCTATTGCTGATAATAAACATAAATTAGCTTGCTCACTTGATTTTTCTATTCTTCTTCTTATTTGTATACCTGCCTCTCTGTCTCCAATTATTTTCTCTTGAGGATAGTTCTTTGTTAATGTCTTAGATGGTGTTTTTGATCTTGTCTTTTTTGTGATAGAAACTAGTTCACTTGTTTCCAACAACTTGCTTGTTATTTCTTCCTCTTCTTTAGGTGTTTCTTTTTCACCTTCAAAATTTGATTCAGATTCTTCCTAACATCTTCAATATTACTTCTTTCAACCTACATTTCCTCATCATTTTTAACATGAGCACTTTCAACTATTCTTTTCAATCTTTTGTTAAAGCACTTATATGCTTTACTATCTGAGGAATAGTCTAAAAATATACCTTCATCACATCTTGATTTAAAACTTCCCAAGTTTTCATCATTTTTCTGAATAAAGCATTTCCTACCCAAATTTTGAAATGCTTAACAGATACAGACTTACCAAACCATAACTCATAAGGTATGTACTCGGTTTTGACTCTCAATTGAGTCCTATTCAATGTGTATATTGTTGTATGAATAGCTTCCTTCCAAAACATGTAAGGTAATTTGGCCTCATCCAACATAGTTCTTGCCATCTCTTTTATTGTTTTGCTCTTCCTCTCTACCACCCCATTTTATTGACGTGTTTTTGCAGTAGCATATTGCATTTTGATCCCATGTTCACAATAATCTTCAAATTATTTTAAAATATACTCTCCACCTTATCGGGCCTCAAGCACTTTATCTTCAAATCTAGTTCTTTTTTCACCATTTTTCTAAACACCTTAAACCTGTTAAAAGCTTCATATTTATGACTCAGATTACCAACAAGCTATGAACTCTTTCCCTCACAACTAAAGGCCTTACCCAACCTACCGACCCTTATGGCAACCCACCCCTAACAATTTGCCTAAGTTAGCAAGGACCCAACCCGACCATCAATGGATGGGGGAGGGGAACGATAGGCCCATTTTCTACACTACTCCACTTGTTGTTTTCAACCCCCTCACCCTAAACTAGTTCACTTCACGAGGAACACTCCCCTCCTCTAGCCCTAAACTAGTTCCAACCACCTAACCTTCAACGGGTTCAAGAGAAGGGCCCACCAACCTGTTCTTTTTTCCCTTAACCAATTGGAAGGAGGGATTGCCATCTTGGACAACCCTACCTCCCAACCTGCCCAAACCGAGGACCGATCCCACCCACCAAATTGAGGGGGGACATGCACCTAGATATTGTTAGAATTGCCTCAAATCATGTAGATATCTAGACTTTCACAACCCTCACGACATATTATATCCCCCCACTCCTAATTTTGATATTTTGCCCAAATTTACACAATCGAAGTTTACCATATCCCTATGTAATACCCACCAGATCCACCGGTACCAGGAGCATCATCAGCACCTAAGTGCTAATCAGCAACACCTTTAGCCTAGGGTTTGTGCTCATCAGCAGCACCTTTAGCCCAGGGGCCACCAAGGACCAAAGATCCAAAGTAACCAGGGAAGGACATACAACAAGGAAAGGAAGGATTGAATGATGGAAGGAAATGAAGATAGATCCAACCAAGGACAAAATGATCCTAACCAAGGATCGACAGCCAGAAGGCAACCATCAACAAGACCAGGATCGAACCATCGAAGGACAAATCGATCCAAACCAGCTAGAACAAACTAACAATTTTTTCTTTCTTTGAAGGAAGAGACAACCCTCAGGACATACTCTTTGGAGTCATTCTTGTATAATCATCCACAAAAATTATGAAAAACCTTTCTCAATTGATTGACCTTGTTCTAGTAGGACCACATAAATCAAGTTGAACAATTTAGAAAGGTGTAGTAGATGAATGTTCTTTTGAAGCAAAACTTATCTTTGTTTGTTTTCCATGTTGACATTTCTCACAAACACTATTTGCTAGTTTATGAATAAGCGGGATACCTCTCACATTATGATGCTTGCTTACCTGCCCAAGTCTTTTGTGCCATAACCATCCTTCCTCTAGCTATCCCATAAGACAAATATTGTCATAATTATTAGTACTTGTGACATCCTTTAGATTATAAACATTTCCCCTCATTCTTTTTTTACTGCAACCAACTTTCCTGATTTTCTTTTTATTTCATAGCTTTGATCATTAAACAACACAATGTAATTGTTATCACAAATTTGGCTAACACTAAGAAGATTATGATTTAGACCTTCAACAAAGTATACATCATGAAGTGCCATATTTAACAACAAGAACAAGGATCCTTGTTGTGACCATTTTCATTCAACAACAAGGATCCTAGAGCTTTAATCTTCCTAGAGGAATCATCACCAAAACTTACAAAACTACCTTCATAACTATCTAATTTAGTAAATTTCTTCCTATTGCTAGTCATGTGGTTTGAACAAGTACTATCTATCACCCATAAGTCTTTCCTTTCTATATGAAAGGTTGTTTGAACAAATAAAGTTTGATCAATATTTCTCATCAACTTTGGTTTCCAGATCTTGTTCGCCTTTATATCAGAGTTTTGAGGTTTCACATTCTTCTCAGGATCAACAATATGCCTCTCATTTTGCTTTCCAATCATATGCCTACAATATTTCCTCAAATGACCAACGTTATTGCATTTGAAACATCTTAGATTGTTCATCTTATAAAAAGAATTTCCAAAACCAAATCTTGAACTCCTTCTCAAAGCAACTTTACAATCATTCATTTTATGTCCAAATTGATTACAATAGAAATAATAACCAATAAAGTATGGAATGAATCTAAAAGGAAACCTTTTACCAACAAATGATGGTCCTTTGCTTATATTAATTTGATCTTTTGTATGCCTTTTTGGATTTGCTTCTTTGTATGTGAGTTTATGATTAGATTTTGATAATAGTTGACTGCCACGAGAGTTTGAACTTTGTCCAACATCAAATCCCAAACTTGACTTGTCATTACATCCTTTTTGTTTGTTAAGAAAATCTTTGAACTTGTTGATGCTTTCTAGTTTCTTTCTCAATATTAAAACTTAAGCCTCCAACTTCTGACAATATTCTATCTTGGATGCCAACTTTGTCCTAATCACTTCCTCAACTCTCTTTCTCTCTTCAAGTTGTACTTTCAAATCACCAATCAATTTATCTACACTTTCATTCTTGCTAGTCAAATTTTCTTTTTATTTTATGGCTAGGTTTTTTTAATACAAACTTCTTTTTTAATCGTTTAATCTCCTTGAGTGCACACAACAATTCAACCTCAAGATCAACATCCACCATCTCTGATTCGCTGTCCATTTCAGTTGCAAAATCTTGATCTACATTAGAACTTTCTATTGCCATGAACAAAAATTATCCTTCTTCACTAACAGAATCTTCAAAATTACCATTTGCAGCATCAACATATAAACTCTTTTTCTTTTTAGAGAAAAACTTTCTTCTATTGTTAAAGAACTTCTTTTTACCTTGTCTTTCATGATTGTCTTCATCATCATTGGAATCACCATAAGAGCATTTGGTTGCAAAGTGTCCTATTCTCCCACAGTTAAAACATTTGAAAGGAAGTTTACCCTTATACTTCCCTGAACGCTTCTTTAGTTTTCTTACAAGGTGAGACTCTATGACTTCACAATCTTCAGAGTCTAAAAGCACCTTACTCTTTTTTTTAGCCTTGAATGTTGCCTCTCTACTTAAGAATTCTTCTTTACAAGTTCTCATTTCATATGTTGTAAATGCACCTTGTAAGTCATCCATTGTGTAATTGTTTATATCCTTTGATTCTTCTATTGCAGATATCTTTGAGTCATATCTAGATGGCAAAGATCTTAAGACCTTGTTGACAACATCTTTATCCTCCATCTCTTCTCCAAGATGACGAATAGCATTTACTGTCTCATCCACTCTGAGTAGATGGTCTGCTATCTTCTCCTCATCACTCATGTTCAACTCTTCAAATTTTTCTTGAAGATTTTGAATTTTAGCTTATTTCACTCTATCATTTTCATAACATATATTATTCAACTTATCCCATATCTCTTTTGATGACTTACATTGCATAACTTTTACAAAGACATCTTTAGACAAACCACACAATATAGCATGTTTTGTCCTAGCATCAATTTCATATGCCCTTTTGCCTTCAGGATCAATGGGTATAGTAGGAGGAATAATATAATCATTGAGAACTGAACTCCACACTTCAACACCTAGAGATACCAAATAGGTTTGCATTCTAATCTTCCAAAAAGCACAATCATTTCCATCAAACAGAGGTTCTTTTGCAATAGAAGAACCCTCTTGTGTCATAACTACAATTATTCCCTTCCAAGATCAACCTAAGGTTGTTAAACCTCTTACAAGGAACTTACTCTGATACCACTTGTTGGAATACTAGGATCATTGAGAGGGGGAGGGAGGGACGTGAATCAATTATCTATAAAACAGTTCACTCTTATACATTCAAAAACCTTATTATAATGATGTTAATAGTTGTTGCAGAAACATAAGGCAGTATTGACAAAGAAGAATGAACCAGTAAAAAAAATTCAAAACACAAGTTTAACACCATGACCCAATATTTGAGTGGAAAACCCTTAAAGTGTTAGGGTTTCAAGCAGATCCGAAGCAAATATGAACTAACAATTATATGCAGATTTAAATACAAAAGATAAAAAAATAAAATAGGACATAGATAACACAGAGATTTAACGTGGTTCACCCAAAATGGGTTACGTCCACCATACACAGTCGTCCAATCTTTCTTATTATCCAGCAAAAACAGTACATCAACCTTACAATGCTTTAAGCATCCCAGCCACTTATAACATGCGTTTTTAGGGCAAAAACAAAGTCGGCCTTTTTAGGGTTTTATTACAATGTCGGTTTTCATCAACAAAAAAAAAACCCAAAAAAAAAACCCCGGTGAGGATAGGTGCTAAGTGTACAGTACTTTGCTGATCAGTCGCCACATTTCAACAATCTCCCACTCGAAGATTGATCAGGCTCCACACCGAACGATCTCCCACTTGGAGACTGATACTACACGACACCATTGTACATGCAGCATCCGCTGGATAAAACACAAGGACTCGACTGGTATAAATTCCACAATTATCAATCAAGAAGACCAACAGAAACTGATGAAGAAATCAGCTTCTCCTGTGGAACTACCTTTGTGAACACATCGACAGGATTCTCACTTGTGTGAATCTTCTCAAGCCGTAACTGACCCTCCTCCAAAACAGTCTGGATGAAGTGGTACTTGAGCTGAATGTGCTTTGTCCTTGAATGAAAAGCAGAGTTCTTCGCAAGATGAATGGCACTCTGGCTATCAGTATACAATGGCCTATCCTCCTATGTCTGACCCAATTCCTCCAAAAAACATTATAACTAAATCATCTCCTTGCTGGCTTCTGTAGCAGCAACATACTCAGGTTCAGTGGTTGAAAGTGCAACAACCTTTTGCAGCCTAGAAATCCAACTGACTGTAGTTCCCCCTATAGTAAAAACATACCCTGTAGTACTCCTTCGTGAATCAATATCACACGCCAGATCAGAGTCAACAAATCCACTCAGAGTAGCATTAGATCCTTTGAAACATAATGCCTTTGTAGTAGTTCCTTTCAAATACCGAAGAATCCATTTCACAGCATTCCAATGTTCCATACTCGGATTACTCATAAATCTGCTCACAACTCCCACTGCATGTGCAATATTTGGCCTTGTGCATACCATTGCATACATCAGACTGCCAACAACTGATGAATACGGGATGTTAGACATGTTATTAACCTCTTCCTATGCCTTTGGGCACATCTCCTTAGTCAATTTGAAATGACTAGCCAAAGGTGTATTAACTACTTTTGCATCCTGCATGTTAAATCTTTTCAACACCTTCTTTATATACTCACTTTGGGACAGATTCAAGGTTCTATTTTTCCTATCCTGTGTAATCCTCATACCGAGAATTTGCTTAGTTGCACCCAAATCCTTCATGGCAAATGACTTGGCTAATTTCTGTTTAATATCATTTATATGTTGCATGTTAGACCCAGCAACAAGCATATCATCAACATAAAGCAACATGATAATATAACTGCCATTATCAAATCTCTTAAAATATACACAATGATCAAAATGACATCTATGATAACTGTGTTCAGCCATGAAACTATCAAATTTTAAAAACCATTGTCAGGGTGCTTGCTTTAGGCCATACAAACTTTTCTTCAACCTGCACACCAAGTTCTCCTTACCTTTGACCTCATATCCCTGTGGTTGCAACTATAGCGTCGTAAATTGTACGCACTTGCTACGGTGGTACAATTTCACACCTAGTTTAGCACCCGCCTTGGCGCATTTTGTATTTTGCATCGCATTTCCCCTTTAGCACTTAATTAATCAAATTAATTAGGTCTAAGGTTCTATTTCATCATCTTCACATCATAAAGTTGGGCCCTTTCGTTAAAGTGTGCCCTTTTCATTTTATTCCTCCAATACATCATTTAATCAAAAACCCTAATTAGGTCCTATTTCGAACTTGGGGGCTTGATTTCGGGGGTCAAAACATCTCGAAATCACTTGTAACTTCGGGATTCTCTCTAGAATCATCATATCTGACGGCCCTGAAAATTTGGTGAAAAGTTGTCGGGACCATGGCGCCCGGAGTGCAACATGGTCCCGGACATTTTTCCCGAAATTTTAGGAGCGCGATCCAATCATAAAATAAAGCTTAACCCCAAGAAATTGGCGGGAAATTCAATCTCTAGGTCGGCCAAAAGACGAAATTACGACCTAGGGTTTCATACATAAGAGCTCTCTTTCTTCATTTGAAGGGATCCGATTTTTGGCTTGGAGGGACCTTCTATGCAACGAAAGAGCAGATCTTTGAAGACTTCAACAACATTCAACATCCTTCTATCAAGCATTTATCAATTTCATTCATCCATTTAGGGCTTGGAAGACATTGAAGAACAACAGGAGATTACCGACTGAAGATTGGCTTGTACTCCTCCCTTGAGGGTTGGGTATGATTTCATATTGTTTTCATGTCTTTGCATAAGCTTCAATATATCCTTTATTCATGCTTTAGATCACTTTGCATCTTGATTTAGAGCATTTACATTATCATTTACAAGCAATTAGGGTTTACTTTCTAGGTTGCTCTAGTTTGCTTTCTTGCATTTAAGGACCTTGCACACACACTAGGTCTGCACACACAATACATTTTACAATACAACTTGGCTATTCGTGGAGGTGGAAATCACCGAAGCGGGGGTTTGACTAAGGCAAAACCCTATATAGCCGCCCAAACACCTTTTCAGATATAAGTGCAGGTTTCGGGACTCGGACGACGCCGCAAGTTACAGATCTGGAAGAAGCAGACGGAGACCAAACAACACACCAAATCTCAAAGCAAAAGACCAGGACAGGGGCGTGGGGCGCCCTGGTCCCTGGGACAGGGGCGCTGGGCGCCCTGGTCCTCCTGACAGACAGCATTTTCAACATTTTTGACAGCTTTTCCAGAGTGCAAAACAGAAGTTTCCGGAGCAGTTTCAGGGGTAGAATCAGGACAGTGGCGCCCGCGCCCCCGTCCCGAACATTTTCAGTCAGATTTTAACTCCGGGTACGCATTTGCATTCTTGTCTTGTCCTTGTGTTTACAGTTTTCCATCATTTAAGTTCAATTCTTTAATCTTGTTATTAGTTCATACTTGCACTTTGGGGTTAGGGATTGAACTTGCATCATTTCATCTTTCAATTACAACAAAGGAATAGAAATCCTAATAGGTAGCCCGTGGCTCTCTCTTCCACAAGAAGAAGTAGCCAATTGTGTGATACCTCTAGGCTCTTTCGTATTCCACAAGTGTGTGGTTGAAAGTGAGATTAGGGCATGTTTGCTTAGTGTCACTTTTTCTCCCACACAACAACATGTAAATTTCCTCCTCCAAATCTCCATGGAGAAAAGTTGTTTTCACATCTAATTGTTCAAGATGTAAATCATCTGCAGCCACAAGACTAAGTACGGTTCTAATTGAAGTCATTTTTACAACTGGAGAAAATATTTCATCATAATCTATAACCTTTTTCTGTGCAAAACCTTTTACCACAAGTTTGGCCTTATATCTTTTCTGACCTCCTTCCTCCTCCTTCAGCCGATAAACCCATTTGTTAGGCAAGGCTCTTTTTTCTGCAAGTAAAGGGACTAAGTCCCAAGTCTTATTTTTCATCAAGGAGTCCATCTCCTCTTTCATGCCTAGCTCCCACTGTTGTTTGGCATCCACCTGCATTGCTTCTTCATATTCTTCTGGTTCACCAGAATCAGTTAATAATATAAAATACAAAGAAGGAGAAAATCTTTCAGGGGGTCTACTTGACCTCGTAGAACGTCTAACACTTGCAGGAGTTTGTGGGACATTCTGTTGTTGCTGAGCATCAGGTACCTGTGGCATTTCATTTTCAGGAATCTCATCCAACAACATATTCTTGCTTGTCCTATTCATGCTTCTTTTCCTGCATCTATTCTATATACATAACCTTCTCATTGAATATAACATCTCTACTTCTAGTTATTTTTTTATTTTCAAAATCCCATAACCGATACCATATTCGTCTATCCCATATCCAATGAAGGTACATTTCTGAGATTTAGCATCAAGTTTGGTTTTGTTTTCTTTATCAACATGGACAAAAGCTTCACAACCAAAGGTTTTCAGAAAAGAATAATTTACCTTTTTACCAGTCCATGCCTCCTCTGGAATACCACCATCCAAAGGGGTTGAAGGTCCTCTATTTATCAAATAGACAACCGTATGTACAACATCCGCCCAAAAATGTAAGGGCAATCCAACATGCAATCTCATGCTCCTCGCGCGTTCCATGATAGTCCTATTCATTCTCTCTGACACACCATTTTCCTATGGAGTTCCTGGAACTATCTTCTGCTTTCTAATCCTATTTAAGGAGCAGTAATCTTCAAATGCCTTGCTGCAATACTCACCTCCATTATCCGATCTGAGACACTTCAACCTTTTTCCTGTCTCATTCTCAACCAAAGCTTTCCATTTCTTAAAAGTTTCAAAAACATATGATTTTTGCTTTAGGAAATATACCCATGTTTTTCTGGTTGAGTCATCAATAAAAATAACATAATAACAAGAGCCACCAAGAGATGATACCTAAACCGGTCCCCATACATCTGAATGCACAAGCTCTAACTTCTCACTCTTCTTCTCTTTCCCAACCTTGAGAAATCTGACTCTTTTCTGTTTGCCATAAACACAGTTTTCACAGAACTCTAAATCAATCTTCTTTAGTCCTGGCAATAGATTTTTGGAGTGAAGGATTTTCATCCCTTTCTCACTCATGTGCCCAAGCCTATGGTGCCACGTTATCGAATCTGTTCTTGCAACATCTATTGTTGTTGTCCCTACAGTAACTTTATCTATAGCAACTAAGGTAGAGTAAGTGTTACCAGTACACAAATATAATGTGCCTACCTTCGCACCTTTAGCTACTACTAATGATCCTTTACTGACCTTCCAGATACTGTCTGAGAAGGTAACTATGCAACCTTCACTATCTAGTTGCCTTGCAGAAATTAAATTTCTTCTTAAGTTAGGAACATGTCTTACCTCCTGCAGAAACCAATCATTACCATTTTGCAACTTGATATTTATCTTTCCTTTTCCAACAATTTGACAAGGCTCATCATCGCCCAAATATACCTGTCCAAAATCACCTTGAACATAATCTAGAAAATATTTTCTATGAGGTGTAGCATGAAATGAAGCCCCAGAATCTATTACCCAGGAATCATTAACATTATCCAAACATAAGATTAAAGCATCTTGTAAAGTATTACTTGCAATATTAGCTTCCTTACTGTCATTTTTATTTTTGTCTCCTTCTTTGTTTTTCCGAGACCAACAGTCTTTCTTTAGATGACCAGGCTTTTTGTAGTACCAACAATCTTTCTTTCCTCTAGATTGAGAGCGTCCTTTCTTGGACTTCCCTCGTGACTTCTCATTCCAAGGGCCTTTTCCTCTTTCCTTTGATCTTCCTCTGTTCTCCACATTCAAAACACTACCCGATGATGTTGAAGTCTCACCTGTGCTTTTCCTTCGCATTTCCTCGCTTAGGATAACACCAACAATATCATCAAATACCAAAGTATTTTTACCAGAGACAGAGTTACTTACAGCCATAACCAAGCTATTCCAGCTTTCTGGCAAAGAACATAAAATCAAGAGAGCCCTAACCTCTTCTGCAAAGGTAATTTTTACCGAACACAATTGACTGGTAATTGTATTAAATTCATTTAAGTGCTCCGCTAGAGATCCTCCCTCACTCATTTTCAAATTAAACAAACGCTTCATAAGAAATACCTTATTCGAAGCCGAGGGTTTCTCATACAGCTTAGCCAATGTCGCCATCAAATCTACAACCGTTTTTGCTTCTGTTATATTGAAAGCTACAGACGGTGCAAGGCACAATCGAATGGATCCCAGTGCCTTTCTATCTAAAATGTCCCATTTTTCATCTGACATTGTGGTCGCTTTCTTTGCCTTTCCTTCTAATGGCCGCCACAAATCCTTTTGATATAGGTAATCCTCCATCTGCATTTTCCATAACTGATAATTCTGGCCGTTAAACTTTTCGACCTTGAATTTGGAATCCTCCATTGCTCCCACTCAAATCTGAAAGTTCCACCAATTTACAGAAAACCTCACTCTAATACCAATTGTTAGGGTTTCAAGCAGATCCGAAGCAAATATGAACTAACAATTATATGCAGATTTAAATACAAAATAAGAAATAAAATAGGACACAGCTAACACAAAGATTTAACGTGGCTCACCCAAAATGGGTTACGTCCACCATACACAGTCGTCCAATCTTTCTTATTATCTAGCAAAAATAGTACATCAACCTTACAATGCCTTAAGCATCCCAGCCGCTAATAACATGCATTTTTAGGGCAAAAACAAAGTCGGCCTTTTTAGAGTTTTATTACAATGTCGGTTTTCATCAACAAAAAAAAATGCCCAATTTTTTTTTTCTGATATTACAAATTAGGAGCACCAACTCCAAACCTCACTAGCTAAATTCAAGACACCTATCCTAGGAGCACCAACCCCTTGCAATTTTAAGAGCACCAACTCCAAAGTGAAGAATCACCTACTCCTTACATATTCATAAAATTAACATCTCAAAGGATTAATCTGTTTCCATGTAAAATTGTCATTCTTCAAATTATCCACAATCCAATTGTCTCAGAGATCAGGTCTCTATTTTGCAATTTTTCACATTGACAAATTGTCCTTCAAGTATACTTTTACAATCATTGTTTTGTTACAAATCCCTTATCTTCACAACTAACTCTACAACCAATAAAAAATTTCAAAATATACAATGCTTGACTACAACAAAACCTTTGCTCACTGTCATTATCAAACCCTCACTGTAGCAATAAATATCATTTTATTATGAAATTAGAAGCAACATTGACAAAGATAACTTATACAAATTAATTCACTTCTAATCATCTTCATAGATCAACCATCTTCTCATTCTCTTTGAACTACTCTAGTTTTCATAATCAACTTTTGCAACAGTTATTAAAAATAATGTTCTGTTTCATTTTCAAAAATTGTCATTCATCATATTCCTCAGGTCATATAATCTATCCTCACATACTATTCTCTCATTTTCTAACTTTACTTTCCATACAATCTGAACACAATATATAATTTACTATCGGGTTGAGAAGAGAATAGTTATTAAATTGTCGACAAGAAAAGCACTAGTCGTTAAACGTTTAAACTATCTTTTAAACCTGAGCATAGTATGATCTAAGCATTTGATTTTAATAATAGTCTTTAAGTGTCTTTTGATAACAAATGATTATCACTTGTTAAGACACTAAACTTCTTCAATTGTTTCAATAGATTCTTGTCATTTTTTCTGTTGTTCCTGTCATTTGCTTCTATTGTTCCTGTCGCTCGAGCAATAAAAGAAAAATAACTTCAACATGTCTACACAAAAAAGAGCACTTCAAAAGAATATGTTATAAAGTATGTTGCGCACTATGATGATTATCCATTTACAACCCTCAACTTCTCAGACTATAACAGGATCAAAACTAATTGCAGATTCAAATTTTTGTCACCATGTAGGCTGAGCATAAAACTCTTATTACAGATTCTAAACAAACATTCACAAACTAATCTTCATGCTCGTGTGCTTTAGAAGTGATTAAGCATTGATATTATCAGAAGAGGATAACCACAATACACTTCAATATCTCAAATATAAACACAACTTACACCATCAGACTTTTATTCATACTGTCATGTAATTGATCGATGCAATCATGATGAAGTAGAATTAAGTTCTATCAACATATATTCATGTAGGCTTTTCTTTGTCACTTTGTAACATCAACAACAAGCTCATATTGCTATGTCTTTAATCTTATCATGTAACTTACATACCTTGTTCTACAAGCACGCGTATTGACATCAATGACAAACATGCCAAAGCCAACACTATGAGCATAAAAAGGGAAAAACATATTTGATTTTATTGAAATGGTATATGAAATTGAACAAAGTTCTCAAAGATCAATGCCTAATCTTGGGGTAATAGAGTCAAAACACAATACCCTTAAACATTAAATGGACAATTCAATATCCAACCACAAAACCTGAATATTCATGCATTACACAAATCTATGTTTGTATCACATTCCAAACTCTAATTAATGATCGCTATTGCATTTACTAATTTGCTGCAATATATCTACAAAATTTAATCTTCTCCTTAAAAAGAACCTGCAAATATATTTCACATTCACAATAATTTTGCAAAGACAAAGTATACTATCCTTAATGGAATAACTCATGTGAAATAGAAGGCACAAATGGGAGACAATTTGAAATGGATTTTCATTAATTCTTTCAAAATTGGTGAACACAATCCATGGAAAATGCAAAGCTCTATAAAATAACTTTCTATTACTCAGAAACCTAGATTCTATTTTACCCACCCAGTTACAATATTTCAGAGCACTTTACAAGTAATCTTGAATTTCCTTTTATAGAATATTAAGGGAGAAAATAAGCTTTGGATCACTTGTACACATGTCAAAATTTGATTCATTTACAGTCAATATGCTAAAGGTGTCTTTGCTTGCACATGAGAAAAAAAAATGTTTGCATCCTTGAGAGGGAAATGCATATTGTTTATGGTAAAAATGGAAACAACAACATTGAAAGACTAAATGAATTCAACCGCAAAACTCTAGCCTAACAACAACAAAGATCCACCATAACATACGAAGATTACCTAAGACAATGCAAATCAAATAAAATCACAAAGATTATACCATCACATGTCCAATAGGGTTTGAATCTCCATTCTTCCTATCTCCATTGATTTTGCTTGATATATTTGCTCTCAAATTTTATGTGTGCACAAGAGCTCAACAAAGAATGGAAATGTGGTTACAAGTAGGCTTGATCGCATACGAAAGTTCAAAAGCGCAGTTAGGGGTTGATAATGAAGGAAGCATCTCCTTATATAGAAGACATTATAAGAAATGGAGGGATAAGATTGAGAGGTGTAAAAGATAAATGGTCGGCTAGGATTAGAGGGTAGGTAGAGGAAATAAGAAAATAATAAGAGGGTAGGTAGTGTAGGAATTAAAAGATGAATGACATGTGTCATTGGTAGAAAAGGTTAATGAATTAATTAAATAAATAAAGATTTATTTAATTAATAGAGGAAATGGGATCAATTAAATAAATAAGATATTTATTTAATTTAGGAAAAGGATATTTAAATAAATAAATGTATTTATTTAAATGAGAAATAAGGCTAGAAGAGGATAAATGAATTAATTAAATAAATAAAGATTTATTCAATTAATAGAAGAATTAGGATAAAATAATTAAATAAATAAAAATATTTATTTAATTAGACATGACAATTTTAGGTGTCTACACAAATTAACTACTTTTTGTTTGAAGATGTTGGTGACTTGTCCTTTCAAGGTGGCATGTTGAGGTGAAGCATCTTCAACCTCTATGTTGATGAAAAAATTCTTGATGTTGCTTATGTGGATCCTGTTGAGGTGGAAATTTGATAAAGTTATAATAACAAAGAACAAAGTATCCAATAAAGACACTGAGAAATATTGATAAATAGATCTGCAGTCGATTGAACAATCAACTTCTCTGAATCTTCATGAGCAACCTTTGATCATATCTTGGATCTAGCAAGGTCCTTATGTAAATAACTAAGTTGGGATTGAAAATGCAATTTTTTCCTCCTTCCATATGGTTCTTGCTCTACCCCCTTCAAGTGCAATGTTGTTGGTACCAATCCACTATTGTTAACTCATCAAGTCATTAAAAACTTTGCAACTTGTTGGGTGAATATTTGTCACCAGCGTACTAATGACAAAATATATAATTCACACAACGCTATGCTGAGAAATTAATCTCTCCTCTCATCAAGGGGAGGTTCCCTATGAAATTTCTCCTCTAATTAATAAGAAATTAAATTTGTGAGTTGGTGTTGGGCATATAACTCTCTTTTTTCAGAGTTTATGTATTCTCCCTTCACCTAGTTACAATTTCTCTACCTCTTCAGATACTTAAAGAAAAGAACTATTAATCTAGCAAACTACACCAAGAGTTACTATTAAGCATCACAAAGTCTCCTTTAAGGTAACACTAATTCACACTGATCATTACAAATTAAACAATTAGAAACTTAGCTTAAAGCTCAAAGTCTTCAAGTATAGATTTCTAATCCATTAAACTACAAATAACCACAACAATACAAAGCTTACCACAAGTTACTTAATTTATCAGCAGATTTCTCAAGTATACTAAAAGCACAAAGTCTACTTTGCAAGATTTGAGAGCTCTCTAACCACGCAGCAATATCTTAAAGATCAAAGAAGTAAAGATAATATAGATTCAATGGACATAGGAACATCAAATTATATAAATGGGTTTCTTGATACAACACAAAGTTTGTAATCAACAAAACTATTTTCTTTATTCATTTGATAGGATTTTCACCACAAAAAGCCCAAAGTCTTAGTTGGGATAAAAAATCTGCAGAGTTTTGCTAAGCATGAAAAAGATAAAATATTTACAAAAAGGTTCTCCTTATATAGGGAAAGAAGTTGAGAAAAAGGTGGGCACAGTTGACTTATTCAACTGCACAATCCCATTTTACTACAACTACTACATAAAGAAAATGTGCAACTGCACAAAAATTGACAACATTTATCAGTGCAGCCGCATGAAGAAAGGATGCCAGGAGGGGGAACTTCATTCTTGATTTCCCTCTTCATTGGATTTCTGGAAATCTTTGAATTTAGCAAGGATGACTTTCATTTCTACTTCGTTCGGTATCAAGGTAGAACTTGTGTGATTTGGATGCGGGATATTGCATCTTGAATCTTCACTTGTTTCTTTTTAACATCCTTCAACATGGATGCGAGGACTTCAAAGCTGACCTGAATTTCTAATAGTATATCAAATGTATTAAGAGAGAAATCTTGTCCTATGCATTGATCCATCAAAGAAAGGAATTCTTGCGTGACAACTTCAGCAGTGACGAGATTTTGATTGCCATCATATAAATAGCAGGGAGATCACCAACTTTAGCAAAAATAAGGTCAACCTCATCATCACCTTCTTTCTTCTCCTGGTCCAGCTCTGTAATCATTAACTCCATTGTCTCTTGCTTATGAGACAATAAAGACAAGATCTGAATGTATTTCTCTCTTGTGGGAATTACCTTATTCTCAACCAGGACATCTATCCTGAAGTCCTCCATTTTGCTCCACAAGATAGTACTTTTCACAACCTCCTCAATCTCCTGTGATAAAGAGGTTTTGAGTCCTTGCATCCGACTCTGGATTACTTCATAATCAAACAATAGTTCCATTGTTGAGCTCAAAAGATGAGAGCCTTCTGACCTTAGCCTTGAAATCCACTCATCCATCACTCGGCCTTTAGCTCCCACTTGTTCAATCTTCTTGAGAGCTTTGGTATCTATTGAAGACCCTATAGGCTCTATCTCTTGAGAAGATTGTGTGACCTTTAGAAGAACGTTGGTCAGTTGTTCACACTTATGCTTCAAGATATTTTTCTCACCCCTCTCTTGATCCAATCTTCTCAATAAAGAATTAAGGGTTGTCTGAGAATCTAATTTCATACTCTCATGTGTTTCCACCCCGAGCTCTACAACCTGCATGGTATAGTCTTCAGATTGTATGTTGCCTTTGTCCTTGTCTGACGATGGCACCATAACTTCGGCATATTTTCTCTTGGAAGATGGGTCTACTACCACCTGAGATACCGTCTTTGGCTTTTTCATTCCCTTAGGCTTTGGAGGAACTAAAAGTTCAAAGTCAAACTCATCTAGAGATATCACCTATTTTTCCCTCTTAGGGGCCACTACTTCCATCCAAGGGGGTAGTTCTAGATTGGCTAATGGAGTAGTAGCTCCTTGCTAACTTGGAGTTGAAACTTCAGAATCAGGTTGACTGGAACTTGGAGCAGTTGTGAGTGTTACTGATGGTGCTGATATTGAGGCATCTAGTGGAACATTTGTTGTTGCTACCTCTTTAGTTACAGATGGAAGAGTGGAGGGTGCTCTGAATGTAACTTTAACACTTACCAATGGAGGAATTATTGTGGTGGTGGTAGTAGTGATGGGTAAATCTATTGAAACCTGTTCTGTAAGTGCATCTTGCAAGGTCTCATTAAAATCCATCATGGTGGATTCAAAAGTAGATGAAGGGATATCATCTAAATTAGAGAAGTTGGTTATTGTGAAAACTGACCAACAGTCTCTGATTGTGTCATACCCATACTTAGATCTCCATCTTCTTGAAAATCTTCATCTTCTTGGTCAGAGTCAGAGTCAGAGTCAATAGAATGGACGATTACCTGTGAGGTAATCGGGGCATCAACTTCAGCTAGATGTGATACTTCTTCTGCCTATACTTCCTCTTGTTGAGGAATTTCACCTTCTTCAACCTCCTTTCCTTTTCCAACTTCACTGGAAGGCAGTTGTTCTAGCTCCTTTGCCACTGCTTCCTGTGATGCGGATGATGATTCACCCTTCTTCAACCCTTTAATTGTAAATTTAATTTTGGGTCCTTTACCCTTCGATTGTATCATAGGAGCTGAGGATAGTGCTTGTGAGTCTGCCCTGCTCTTTGTTCTTGTTTCAGTTGTTGTTGTCTTGCCCAATGGGCCATCACTGTTGTCGTCATCTCCTAAACTAGTGGGAAGCTATTTCATCCTAAGGTTCTGTTTTAGCAACCAAGCATTGGTGTTTGCTAAGATAGGAGAGATCCTCTGTGTAATAGATTTTCTTTCTTTCTTTGACCATTGCACAAGTGGAATTGGGGAGTCAACAATCTTCTTCTCGTAATAAACAGGGTCCACTATGTCATCTGTGTCTTCCATGGTCATTGGGATCTTAGCTAGATCCAAATTTTCAATTTGTTCCAGAGTAAGGCGACTGAAATCCATCCTTCTTATATCCTCCTCATTCTGACAATCTGCCCAAACATCCTCAAACCTATAAACATTAGTATAAGTCCTTTTGAGTTTGTTCTTTATACCCGAAAAATCAAAATCGGTTCAGGCCTTAAATCTTCTCATGGTATTCCACTGCATTTCCTCCTCCATATTTTTGGCCTTGGGATTGGTTAGCACTGAATACCTGCCAATTGACTCTAGGAATTTCAGCCTAGTCTTATGTGCTTGTGATTGTTTCTCATGCACACTAATTATCTCATGTCACATAATTAATTAACTTAATTATGTCAACCCTTTTTTATGCCCAAATTGATTAAATCATATTTAATTAACCCCCCTTCCACTTCTCCTAAATTTTGATTTATTTTAATAAATCAAACTCAACCTTAGGGAATATTCCAATCCTATTCTTAATCCCAATTAGTCAAATTAATTCATAATTAATTAAAATAATTTTGTGATTCCTACAAACCCACTTTTTAATCCCCTCATTAAGCTAATTAACCTAAAGCCTAACCCCAGTTAGTATTTATTTAGTTTTTTAAATACTACACACCTACCCAAGTCCACATGTGATTTCCCCCATAAATGACTTGCATGCACAAGTCATTTCATCTATCCACCTCACCTTTGACCAAGGGGTGCTCACAAATGTGTGAGAATTGTTCTTCCCCATGGAGCCACCCTACACCTTTTCCTTTTAGTTTGCATGTCACAACCCCCCTTCCTATAGCCCTTACACTTTTTTTAAAAAGTGTTTCCACTTGTCAGCGTCATGGTCTTCCCAAGATTTGCTCACACATGTGTGAGCAAATCTTACCCTCTTCCCCATGACAGGTTGTTCTTCCTAAGATGTGCTCACATGTGTGTGAGCACACCTTGCCCTCTTCCCCATGCCAAGTGTTCTTCCCATGGATTGAGACTTGGTCCACATGTCAAAAGGCTATGTTCCTTGTCCACTTCACCTCCTCTCCTTCAATTTGAGCCCTTCATCATACTTCCAATTTTGACCATCCATTTCATATCTCTAAAGTCTATTAATTGAAGCCTTCATTCATCACAAATTAACCACTTCATTTCATATCCTCATGTTGGCCTTTTAGTCATAAATCTATCCCATTAGCAAGTTTATGTTTTCATTGTGAAAACATATTCATATCCATTATCCTAGCACCCTTATAATGTCAAAATCATTATCCACACATCCTTATGTTGTTATGTGAATGTGAGCAATCCACATTTCACCCTCTATTCGATCTCCCACTCTTCATTCATCAATCTTGGAGCAATGAGGTTCGTGAAGACGAGGAGGACAAGGAAGAATCAAGCATCGTGATGGAAGTATTGTTTGTTTATGTCTCTCATATGTCTAATGTTAATCTTCTTTGATATTGTTATAAAATGGTTTTATATTGATGATTAATCTTTCTAACTATTTTAATGGTGATACAGATTATACTATTATATTTAATAGTTATAAGAGTGGTTTCTAACAAATCATGGAAGCTAGAAATCCTCCAACCTAGAAGGATAGCGCCTAGTCTTGATCTTGATTATAAATACAGTTTAATGGACTAAAAATCTATTAAAATCTAATGAAATCTTAGTGTATTTGCATTATTTTCTTTGTTGCTTGCACCAATGCTATCTAAATGCTGAGGATACCAACTTGAGCCTAGTACTTAAGGCCATTCATTTTGATCATATACAAATAGTTTCTTAACCTATAACTTGAAAAAGAGGTAAGGGCGATGAGCCAACAACTACATAATAAGAAGAATTGTTTGGAGAGAAAATAAGAAGACACTATAAATATATCTATTGTAGTTTAAAGGTCAAATCAAGAATACTAAATCCATTTTGGTCATGCATGTACAAATCTTTGTGTAAGGAATTGAAGTTAAATAAGATTCCAAAATAATAAGAAGAAATAGTGTAGAGGTAAAGGAATTTATACATGCATCTAAAGTGATTATACTAGTTCATTACCCATTCTTCCTTTAGATCTCAAGTTCGCATATTTATTTAAAGAAACCTATTAATATATTATCCTTTTGACCTTAGTTTACAGTCTAAAGATAGATAAATCCATATAAGAAATATCTAAAATATATACATGTTTTACATCGCTTAGTATAGCAAATTGACTATATGGATCATCTCGCATTACTTATTAACCGAGCAAATCCATTAGTGAGGTTAGGCACAAATAGTCTCTTCTTTCGTTTTTTATTCCATACGTAATTTTTTTCTAACATATCAACACTCATATCCTTTCCCTTACATGCCCTTCCTTGAGGTTGAGAAAAGAGGCTTCCTCCTCTGAAATGATGTTGATTATTAGCCCCTACATTCCTCCAAATTGAGGTCTCTCCCCAAATTACAGTAGTTGATGCAATATATATGACACTCTATTGTAAGAACATAGTGAAGTAATCTCAACATCTCCTTGTTAAAGCTCCACATGATATAGTTAGCCTTTAGGCCTAAACATGTTAAAGTTTACTATCTACTATTCTGTAATTATTGAGAGCAAAACTGACACTTCCTAAGTCAGTAAACTCAAAGTCTTGGCTTATGGAAGAATGACAATTTCACTCAATCAACAGTAGTATTAAATAGTTGCCTAAATCATCCTCTTTGTTTATTTCAAGTCAGTCCCCTTTGAATAGAAATGCAACTAAAGTAGTTTATGCACATTCTCTACCAGTTAAAGAGACATTTCATAGTTGTACAAATTGATAAGATTTATTTAATTTATTTATTTATTTATTTTTCATATGTGATTCAAATGGTTATTGTAAAAAATTGATAAAATCAATGAGATGAATTTGATGTATGTGCTTTCATTTTTTCACATATGAAGAGAATCTCCTAAAACTTTGCTAGTAGTGGCGGTGAAATAGGGAGAGTGGATTGGTCATACATGCATCTCATCTACGGTGTCAAACATGAATTTCTAACTTCATGTTGTGTGCCTCTTCACTTCAAAGTTGTAACCAAAAAAGATTCTCCTATTTTGAATTTTCAAATGCGTGCAATAACATGAAAAATGAAATAATAAACCCAATTTAAAATTTCAATTATTGCATTCAAAATGATTAAATAAATAACAAAATCAATTGAATTGTTAAATGATAATAACTAAAATAATAAGGGTTATGACAATTGGCGAAGCCACTTCTTTTGTTATTCAAGTGCAGTTCCCATTAATTAGAGAAAAATCCAAAAGCCTATTGTTGTTTACAAAGGGCAATAAATCTTTTTGCATTTGAGCAACTCTATTGACTCCCTCAACTTTTTCACTCAAATCCACTGTAGTGTTGAAGTCCCCACCGACAATGAATTTATGAGGAGCACTCCAAAAATCAAAACTAAGAGTTATTCATAGGGATTTCTTTTTATCTATTTTGGTTGGACCGTAGACATTGTAGAGTATAAAATCAAGATTTGATTGAGATCTCTTGACCCACACCTTCATTCAATTCGGTTGGGAAGAGACAACTACCACATTGATTTGTCTACGTTTACACTTTATCTTGAGCCCCCTAGAGGCACAACCACCTCCCTAAAGGAACCTTTCCAACATTTATAGAGATTGAGAAATTTTTCAATATATTTTGTATTGAGTTTAGTTTCTTGTACTAGGACTAAATAGATCACTTGACATTCTAATTAGCACTTGATCACGTGCCCTTTATAAGGGGCACAAAGACCCCTAACATTCCGTGTTAGGATCTTCATTGCCCTCCAAGTGAGGGGTTTCTTTCCTTGGATCTCATCATATAGGATTTAATCGAGGTTTTCTCTTTTCTTAGAGCTTCCTCCTCTCTCTTATGTTTATTGTTTTTTCAACCCATTCTAGCACTAACATATCCAAAATTTATTAATTTGGTAGCAAATTGATTGTTTGTCTTAGGAGATCAATGATGTCAATTTCATCATCCATGAAGTCTCTCTTTGAGTTCAATTTGTCATCCTCAAAGGTATCGATTGTATAATTGGATGATGGCCAAACATTCATCACATCCAACTCCATGGGAGGGGTCAACATCTCTTGGTCCTTGCTTTCCTTGATCACCCCATTCCTTCCTTCCACTTTGTTTACGTCGAAATTTGAAATAGCCCCAAAGGTAGGTGCCTTCAATTGGATCCTTCTGTTGTCCTCAAATGAAGATGATTTATCTTCCGTCTAAGCAGTAAGAAAAATGAGCTCTCGAACCTTAGGTAATGCTTCCACCAAAACCTCTTCTAGCACTATAGGATTGGGCTTGGGGGCCCATCTCATCTTCGATGGGTGAGGACATGCAAACTCGGTTTCTTCTATCAGACATTATGCATAAAGCTATGTCTTCCTAGATCTCCACGGCTTGCTTCCATTCCCCCACAAACAAAAGTAGCCCAATTATAATAAGGATCTTCTTGATTGCCATTACCTTAATTCTACATAATAAGCAAATTCACCATTACCTAGGCATACATCCACGATTTTCACAATATTGTCACCAATTTTGTATAAACAACCTTTGGACCAATATTCCAACAGCAAATTGTATAAATGCAACCAAGTTGGGCCCCTCAAGGGTTCCATGCCCACAGATCAAAATTTGGTTCCCATTTCTTAACAAAAATGTTGGAACCATATAAAATCCATGTATCTTTGTCCAAAATTCAGTCTCTTCTCTTTCCCAAGTTCAAATCAACCACAAAGAAACCTTTGGGCAAGAAAAAAGTTTCTCTGCATTGATTGAAACTTTGTTAACCCACCTACAAAGGGCTTGCATCCGAGTCTTCTTCCCTATAACAAAACTAATAATTGTTGTTTTCACCAGGACATACACATCGTCGCCAATAATTGTTTCAAGATTTACAAACATAATCGAAGTTGCCACAAGACATTTTGAATTTACAATCCCTTCTCCATTTTGACACTGCTTATTTCATAGTTAATCTTTTGCAGTTGACATTTTTGCTTACCCTTTCATCGCTTTTAACAACCTTGCCTTCAATTTTAAGTGATTATATAATTATTATACTGCTATTATAATTATATATTATCTTATATATAAAATATATTATAAGTTTTTATTAGTGCACTAATCTTGAAATTACAATTGAATGCTTATCGTGAGATTTACAATTATTATATTATTATTATTTTAATTTTTTAATATATTATAAATTAAAATAAATATATATTAAGAACTAGTATACCTATATTTTAAAAATATATGTAAAATATACCGAGAGATATCTTATAATAGAAAATAATCATTTGTAAAATAAATGTTCTTCTAAAATATTAACACCAAGAATACAAATCCATTCAAGTCGTGCATGTAAAAAGCTGCGAATCTAGCTAGAGACAAGTGGCTCAATAAAATAACACCTCCACAAAAGCTGAAACATGACATATTTCATGCATTTGCATGTCAAATTGTTTCAAAAAATGAATTTTTGTTTACAAACATTTTGATGTCATTGTAGATGCCTCTAGACATAATTAATTAAACGTTTCACTATCTCTAAATTAAAAATGAGATGTAATGGTCGTGAAACGAGTAAAAAAATCTGTGACTTAGGTTTTAAAATCCTAATAAGAATAGAAACTGAGGCGTTTTCTTTACGACATTAATTTTTTATTAAGTGAAAAGCTTCTCAAATAAATCATTGAATGAGCTTTTTTAATTATGTTTGTTTCTAAATCATTTGCGAGTAGGAAAACTGGGAGTAAGGGGGGGTTTTAAGTGATTTGTATCACCGTCCAGATCATTTGCGTGTTTGAAAAATATAGCCTATCAAAAATAATCCTTGCACCAATTAGACCTTGTTTACGCTTGATTCGAGCTCTTTGTGTCTATGAAATATTAAATGTAGAATATGTTAATGTGTCGCCTTTACAAATTTTGATTGTATTGTAGTTCAATAAGCTGTCTCAGATATTCATTTCCTTCCCTCCAGAAGATCTTTCCTTTTTTCAGGTTTTTAACTCTCATCTTCTCTCATGATAAGCTGCTGCAAGTTATGCCCCTTAATGCATGTTTCTGATGAATATTTCTTTTGCTTCTATGGACGATTCTTTGGTGGTTTTATGCAGGTATTTGTTTGCAAAATGGACGGTGAGTTGTTGACCGACCAGGAAACTGCTGTTTATGATCGTCAAATCCGCGTTTGGGGAGTAGATGCACAAAGAAGGTACTGCAGCCTTCCTGAACTATGGCAGCTTGACATGGGTTTTGCAATGGAAATAGTCTTTTCATCTTAGAACTTTGGTGTTTCCTTTCCCAATATTGCCCTCTTTCCAAACTGCATTTCATATTATTATTTCTATTTGTTAGTATGATAGTAGAAATGATACAGTAAGTTTCACATGTGTTGGCAAAATTCCTGAAAACAAGTGGGAAAGAATTTTACGACACATTTTAGTATTACATATTATTATTTCTATTTGTTAGTGTGATAGTAGAAATGATACAGTAAGTTTCACATGTGTTGGCAAAATTCCTGAGAAAAAGTGGGAAAGAACTGACACATTTTAATATTATAGATTGAATAGCTTAGAATTTTTCGCATAAATGGTTTTGTTCATTATAATACAAAATTTACAACATGGTCACTTTTCTTGGAGACGGGTACAATACTTTGGGCTTGATTCCATTTCGAGTTAACATCTATTCATTTTGATTGTTAGAAGTCTCAAGGCACTGAATTGTCTCACACAATAATTACCTATCCATTAAAAACTACTGCTATTCTATCTAATTCTATAATTTTGTTAGCAATTCAAGTGATGGTTGTAATGAATTATTCCCTAGTTCCATGGAGTCTTGGGATGGGGGTACGAGACTCAAGAATGGGGGACTATGGGCCTAGATTTGGGGAGATGGTGCAAATATATTAAGTAGTTGAAAAATTAATTATAAAAAAATGTATAATAAAATAACAAAAGATTTTTTATAATACTAAACACATTGCATTGAACAATGAAAATACAAAATACGTAATATCACCATATTCTATTTAAAATTAAAATGATATTTGAATTCAAAATTCAAATGCAACTGGCCAATGGCCTAGTGCCTCCAAACATCCTAAGTCCTTGCCAAACTCCTTATCATTTGAATTGTTGAACTCTTCAAAGTTAAGCTTGTCTAAGCCATTACCAACCTTGTCTGTGCCACATCATCATCAACTTGGGTTGGCTCCATACATCTCATCAAGTTGTTGGACTCTCCTTATAAGTTATATGTAGGCGTATTCTAGTTAACGAGATGCATGGTGCTATGTACAACTACAATATTCTTTGCTCTATTAGTGGGTAACCTTGTTCCTCTTAAGAGAGTGGATGAAGTTATAAGTAGATTAGTTCCTGTAAGCAGTGCAAGAACTAGAAACCTAGGACAATAAATGGATGGCTAGTGTGGTTGCTAAAGAATGAGGCCTATGCATGGTCCACCATAGAATTGGGTCCTCCTCTACCATGTTTTTTCTAACTATCTTAATCTCTTTTGGATATTCACTAAGGGCAGGAAATTTTGTTTTCTTTTTACAAATGGTGGTGGCATCATCAATATTGTACATCTTCTAAATAACCTTATAAATGCCACCTCTATCTCAACATTGTCCTTATAGGTAGGCATTTGTACCAAGCCTTTCCATATACCACTTTGGGTTCAATGCATAGGCAACCACATGCAAGAGAGTGTTGAGCTTCTTCCACCTCTATTAAATGATTGGTTGAATATTTGAATGAGAGAATTGCAATGTGGGGCCTTTCTCTTGTGTTGTGGCATTAATTTGGCCAAGTATATTGTCAATGCACTATCTCCATATTTGATGATTGTGAAGACTAAAGTAATAATAGAGAATGCATTTTGCATTTGGCCAAAAAATGTTACTCTTTGCCACCTTCTTCATTCTCTTCCCTTGCGTTGATTTAGAATTGGGCCATTGATTCCACTTATTGTCATGACCAGTAGTTGCAATGCCTCATTTACCTCAAGCATTCTTTCCAAGAGAATGAAATATGACGCATATCTAGTCTTTATAGGTTTCAAATGTTTCTTCTTGGAGGTGGTCTTGAATATTGTATGTGAAGTGTAGTGATTACATTTAAATATTTGTACATTTCGAGCATCATAAATGACTTGTTTGATCCAACCAATTTTGCTCATGTCCTTGACTGCACTATTCATGGCGTGTGTATAAGAAGTCCAAATATTTTTTGTAAGCTGCCTCGATCTTCTTCCTTGCAATTCTTTACTCATAGGTTTGATGTTAGTACTTGCTTCATTTTGGTCCAATCTCATCAATAGTATCACTTTGGATTTGGAATTGATAAAAGACATGGTTGTGTTACTTGAACAATCAGCAAATCCAAGGAAGTAAAGGCCCACTATACATATGATCATGACGATGATGAGTGGACAATGCCTAATGTCTGTCCACCCATCCGTCACTAAGTTGCATCCACTATAGATCCAGGTAGCACTCATTTTTCCATTAAAACCTTAGTTTTGGACTAGTTCTTAACCAAGATTGTTGTCCTCAACTTTAGCTCCCCTCCTAGTAGCACATTTGAAGATCCTACTCTTATTATCTTTGCCACAATGTCCTTATAATAAGGATAGCAAGTCACTTGGAACGGAATGCCATTGGCAAAGAAGAATTTCCCAATGGCTTCATTCACTTCATCCTTATTGAATACACATTGAGTAACTTTCCACCATGTTTGCAACATAACTACTACTAAGCATTCTATGTTTCCCCTTAGGCTTTGCTGCCCATAAACTAGATGGATAAGCAAGAAGTTGTGGTTGTGGCTCTTGGAAAGTTTTAATACTAGGAGTAGGAACCTTTGTTGGCAGAGTAGCAACTATAATTGTTTTTGCCTCACAAGCCCCCCAATCTCTTTGATTTCAGCCCTTTGTTTTAATGACAATTGGTCATTGATACTGCCTTGAAATTCAAATTGATAGAAATGACATGTCCATAGCCTAGTGCCCATGTTTTTGTACTGGTAAAAAATGAAATTAAAGAGTCTAGATCCTAGATAACAAAAAGGCCATAAAGGCAAATAGTTCAAGTCTCACAAGGAGCGAGGCTAAAATCCAAGAACACACATGACATGTCCATAGCCTAGTGCCCATGTTTTTGATATTGGTAAAAAATGAAATTAAAGAGTCTAGATCCTAGATAACAAAAAGGCCATCAAGGCAAATAGTTCAAGTCTCACAAGGAGCAAGGCTAAAATCCAAGAACACACATAAACAACATAGTCTAAAACAAAGGACTCGAGAGAAATACAAAGCATGTAGAGAGATAGCCCAAAGCTACTATAAAAAAACATCATAAGATAAAGAGGCTAGAGGTCCACCAATTTTGACAGACCATGAGCTGTTTGCCATTTAGTGATATTAAATCAATTTTCTGCTTGCCATTTAGTGCTATGAAATCAAGTTTCTCCATGAAGGAGACCTCCTCAACAACCTTTCCATTGTCATCAGGTTTGTCCTTCAAACATTGACTTTCCACTCCATGATCTTAGCCTTGGTTCTTTTGGTTGGACTTTCCATTTTGAAATTTGGATTGCAAGACGTAAATGCTAGTGGCTGAATTTCAAACTATTTCTCTGCAGAATGCTACCACTTCATTAAGTTTATTTTTTATTTCTTTTGACTTGTTCTCTAATTCATTAATGCTTTGTTTGAGATTCTCCCATTTGTTGAACTTAGTAGCAAACTTTTCAACCTCTTCAGAAATTCTTTTGCCCTCCTCGTCACTTTTCTAGTCTCTATTGCATTTGTACACTTTCATTTCTATATATTGTATTTTTTTCTTTGCTGTGAGCTGTTGAGTGAGCATCCATCTTAGAACATTATTGTGCAGTTGGAGGTTTTTTGTAATTTCCCAAATTTTGCGTCCATGATAGAATGAATAGTCTTGGCAATTTCCTTTTAAAGGTTCTTCTATTTGAGTTAGGGGTTTAGAATGTTCCATAGGAAAAGACTCGAGGTCCACTTTTTTAGGTGTGTTAGAAGTGAAATGGTCCATTGGAGAGATGTTGGCTTTATCAAGGGACATGGAAGAGGTGGGGCTTGGGGTGACCTACCCCTTTTTGGTTTAACCTTGGGGTGGAAAGTATCTACTTGATGCTATTAGGAGAGGTATTAGTGTTGCTAGAGGTTTAGAGCCAACCTTGTCAAAAGTGAAATGGTCAATTGGAGAGATGTTGGCTTTATCAAGGGACATGGAAGAGGTGGGGCTTGGGGTGTGTTGTGACCTAATTCACACATCGCCCCATCACAGATGGGGAACCCCTGTTTTTGCTTTTTAGGGTTGAAGATCACAATTGCTTTGGGTCATTTCTGACAACTTGCTATTTTGCCTTTTTCAGCTTTTTTGAAAGTGGCATATGGGTTTTGTTCCTCAGGTCATTTCAACTCTGCCCATGTTCTCGGAATTTGAAAATCTTGTCTCTAAGTATAAAAAGTAGGGCTTCAAAATTTTTGCTTTTTTTTGAGATTAGGGTTTTGTTCTTTAGGTCACATCAGTCTTGCCCATGTCTTCAGATTCAAAATTTTTTGCTTCTAAGTATAAAAAGCAGGGGTTTGTATTTTTTGCTTTTTTCCCGAGATTAGGGTTTTGATTTTCATGCCAAATTATTACTACCCATGTTCTTAGATTTTGAAAATTATGTCTTTTAAGGGCAAAAAGCAAAATGCAAACCCTAATTAGGGTTTTGTTTTAGAAGATCAGTCATATTATCAGTGCCCATGTTCTCAGATTTCGAAAATGAGGTCTCCAAGTGCAAAAAGCAAAGTGGAAACCCTAATTAGGGTTTTTGTTCCAAATGAACCACCATGGTATCAACATGGCATGAACACTCTTGATCAAGTATAAAGAAAAAGTTTGGATATGGCACATTGAAAATTTTGCCTAAGTTGGAGAAGTGAAATGGCAGATGATTAGTCAAGTCCGCCCAAGAATGTCAAGCATGGAAGATGTTTAGGCAAGATCAATGTCTGCCAAGGCATAGGAAAATTGTCCAAGACTCAATCAAGTCCGCTTCATGTCAAAGTAAAAATTGTTTGACGCTCAGTAAACTCCTACTAAAGGTTAATTTGACTCTTGGCAAGAGTAAGTGAAACTCCTACGTAGGGTTAAGAAGGCAAAATCAAGTCAAAATAAACTAAGGCAACAAAACATGAGCACATGGCAAGGACTCATCCAAGTCTGCCTAGACATTTCCAAGCACTTGTCCAAGGATGTGGAAAGTCCACCTTGTCTAGTAAGTCCGCCTGGAAGCCTTCCAAATTGGCGTGAGAATTGCCAAGTTGGCAATAATATTAATGACATGGCATATGTGAGCAAAATGATCAAATTCACTTGAAGTTTGAAAAGCAAAGTTGCTGACATGACAGTAAAGAGATCAAGCTCGCCCAAGTAGAGGAGTGAATAAAGCGAATAAAAGCAAGACCCATGTTTTTAAACTTTCTAAATTTGCAAAGATTGAAGAAAATCTTCCAATTTGCCTTCTAGAAGAAAGCCAATAAAACTCTCCAAAATTTGAAGGAAGCTTCCAAGAAGAAAGCAATAAAAACAATAAAATAAAGAAGCTTTCCTTCTAGATACGCATTCTAGAAGAAGGATTAGGTTTGCATATCTCAAAGAAGGAAAGAAAGCATTCAGAAGTTGCTAAGACTGAAGGGATTTCTTCTAGAAGAAAGCAAAGGGTTCAAATTTCTTGAAGATGGAATAAAACAATAAAGCTTCTAGAAATCGCCAAGAAGCTATAAGACAAGGTTTTATTTCATTAACACTTCTTTTTGCTAATCAAAGTTCGCATATTCTGAGAAAGCAAAGATTGCAGCATGAACTTCTTCCAAAATTCGCCAAGGATGAGCAAAGAAAGCAGCTTCCAAACATGAAGAACTTATCAGACTTTAGACAGAGACAGCAAAATTCACTTGGAGATGAAGGATCAAAATCCACTCAGAGTACATGAAAAGACAATCAGATTCATGAAAGAACTTGATCAGATAGCAAAATTCACCATAAAGCATGTCTTAGGGTTTGGGAATCAAACTCAGAGTTCGCCAGATCAGATTGGCATGAAAATTCGCATGAGACTTGTCACAAACAGCATGTCCAAGACTCATCCAAGTTCATCATGGACAGCAAATTAAAGGATAGCAGATCAGAAGTTTGACGAGCACAAAGACAAAGTAATATGTTTTAGCATATTCCAAATTCGCCAAGAAGGGAAGCATTGAAACATGGCCTGATTTTTTGAAGAACCAAGCAAAGATGGAAAGAAGACTTCCAACCTCACCTTAATCTCCAAACTTCATATTGCAAGGATAAAGCAAGACAAATTGTCTGATCATATTCCCAGTCTGCCTTGAAAATGAAGACATATGACTGTCCAAACTCTTTCCAATTCCGCCAAGACATAAAAGAAGGATTCAAGGCAAAACACTTCCAAACGTATAAGGCATAAGAATTGGAATAAACTTGTCCAAACTCCTTACAACCTATCCTCCAAATTTGCCAAAGAATATAGAATAAGCATGAAAGAATGAGGACAAAGTGAATTCGTCCAAAGATTATCCAAAGAGAGGATGGAAATCAGACTTTAGGGTCCGCCATGAACAGCAAGCACATGTCAAGACAACTTCCAAACATGCACAAACTCAGCAAGGAGCATGAAATAAAGTTAAAAGACAAGAATGTTCATCAAGACATAAAGACTAAAACAAATTTGTTCCAAGACACAAACCCTAAGGCATGACATATTCACAATCAGGACATAAGGCAGGACAAAAAAAAAAGGTCCAAACCCTTGTCCAAGCAAGTTGATCAAACTCAGACACAAATCATCCAAGGCTTAAATGGAATATGTGAAGATGCTTGACTAGAGACCTAAAATTTGATCCATAAAGCAGAAAGACAAATTTTGACAAATCCACATGAAATCAGACAAGCACACAAGTTGGAAAATAAATTTGTCACATGAATTTTTTTTTTAATTATTTTCCAAAATTAAGATTATTTGTTTCACGAATTTTTTTTCAACACTTAGAAATATTTTCAAAAATTCAGGAATCTTGGAAATTAGAAGAAAGTTCTAGAAGATTCCTTGATAAAGATGAAATTTGGAGAGAAAATTAAACTTTCCATTTTGGAACGACTTAAAACAAAAAAACACAAAAAAATAATAATAAAATAATTTAAAAACAAACAAAAACAAACAAAAACAAAAATTAAAACTTCTAAGCTTAAGAACTCTAAGCTCTATATATTTTTAACCAATTCATTTCACAATTCACTACTCAGGTTGAGAATTTGGAGAGCATTGAAGAGAAGTTTTCTCTCAAAATTTGTGATTTTTTGAATTTTTGAAAAGAAATTTTCAAGAAGTGAAAATCTTTTAAGTGTTAGAGGTCAAGAAATTGAGTGCTTTCTCTGATTTTAAGACATATTTTCAGAGTAAAAGGTAAATTTCAGTCTTTCAAAGATTCAATTTGACTGAATTTTCTTGCCTTTCTCTTCTTTTCCTCAATTTTACCAATTTCTTGACCAAACACTTCACTTTCAATCTGCTTTTTCACAGAAACTTAACCCTTAAACAGGCTGAAAGTGAAATTTTCAGAAAAGAGGATTAAAAATCAGAAAATAATATTATTTTTTCATGTGTTTTTCAGGTGGATGACCAAAGAAGCACCAATGAAGTTCGCCAGCAAGGGAGCACAATTGAAATCCAAGATCAAATCCAAATGGAAGAACATCATTGACATAGATCTTGATGTACGGGCACGATGGACACATTCCTACACCTATTGCTCGTAGAATGATGCACAATGGAATTGTCCAGGCAGCTGGATTTCCACCAGCCAAGGAGTGTGCTGAGCTGATAGTTGAATGTGCCTTGCACTATAATGCACAATCAAGAGAGATAATTGCACCAGATGGAAGAGTCTTGGCTAATCTTTCAGAATTATGCATTTAAGAGACATTTGGCATACCAATCCATAAAAAGGCCATCTACAAGACTAGGGAGCAAACCAAGAGGGTCTATGGCAGTCAGTCTGAACTCTGTGCTGTGAATGTTAACAAGTCTTGGCTAGAGAAGAAAATGTTAGGATAACCGGTTAACAACTGAGAGGGGGTGAATCAGTTGTTAATAGATTATAACTTTTAATCCACTTAATAACCTTTAACCAGATTAAGTAACGGTAAACAATGCAACTTAACAATTAAACAGATAATCAATGCATATCAACCATACCACATAACACCATGATTTGTACGTGGAAAACCTGGAAAGGGAAAAACCACGGTGGGAAGCCTACCCACAGTTAGATGATATTTCTATAGAAAGTATGTGTTACAATGAGGGGCCTGCACATGCAGGAAGGCACACTGCCTAGAGCGTACTGCTCATTACAGAAGAGTCTCACTGACTACAGAGAGGCAACAACCATCCCAAGATAAATGGACAACAATCCAATAGAGTGAACTGCCAGAGATAGCATCTACCATGGCTGATTACAGTCCCGGTTAAGCTCAATACCGGAGGCCTTTGACCTCTTCCTTAATCCCAATTCGATCACCTATGATCGACCAAATCTCCTTCGCATATGATATTACATTCCACGACCACAAACACTTATTACAATGAGATCTTACATCATTTTATACCAACCCTAAGGCCTAAACCAATTAGGTCGGCCACCTAAAAGATATTACAATTAGATCATTACATAAATCCATATTACAATGATATGCCATGTCGGCTTAAGACCAAAACAACAATAACAAATCCATAAATCATCTCGAAACATCTCGGTAACGTGTAGAGTACATGTTAACATGATACTGGTCCATAACCTAGATAGGTACCGGACCTATTCTGGGTCCACCATGCCAAAGCAATGTCTTCAAGCAGTTGAAGCATGATCAAAGAACATCTTGAGCATCCTGAAATCCATCTAGAAGTTGCACCAACACCAATTATGCATCCTGTCAAGATTCCTCAGTGAAAGCTCTGCCGGTAAAACCTTAAACCAATGCCGGTAAGGGTTTACAAGAGTGTATGATAGCATCCGATTACCAAGTCAATACCAACTAACCAAAACATGCTCAAGGAACATGTGATACATGAAATCAAACATACTTCACTGATCCAAACATGCCGGAAGTGTCCAACAGATAGTCTCTTCTGCCGGTAACACTAGATCTTCTACCGGTAACCAAAACCTGTCTGCCGGTAACCAACCATAACGGTTAGTGTTGACATCAATGACAAAACATCAATGCAACACATAATCAATTCATCCATAATGCCAACAAAAATTACCTCAAGGGAAAGTGCCAAAGCATCTGCTGCGTCCTTACTTCAAGGAAGAATATGGTGACATCATCTTGCTGCTAAACAGAATAATGGGCAGCCCTGAAGGTGCACCATTCCACACATGGATGTATTATTTCATAGATGAAATCACCTCAGGAACCAAGTTATTCAATTGGTTCCGCATAATTAGTGACAACCTTCATGAACAATTGATGAACTTGGAAAGGACGAAGACATTTTACATGAGTTCTTACATAGTCTATCTACAGGCTGCAACATATAGATATTCAGGACTGATTTGCAAAGGCACAGTTGGAGGTGGTGAGAATGAATTCAAATCATCTGATTGTTATCCTTAGCTACAGGTCAAGGAGAAAAGTCATTTCAAACGGGCGAATGATGCGTTCTTCATGTATATTACAAGAACATTGCAAGGAGGTACTCATAAAAGACTTTCTCTTGAATCAAAAAGTCTAATTGGCAAGTACAGATCTTAGTTTATCCAGTTTCCAAAATTCATTTATATCAGAATTGAAGGTTTCACTGGCTGTCCTTACCGATTGCCAATCTATCCAACCAACAGGATGGTCCTGTTGGAAGTTCTCAGACAGTTAGAATCATATCAGAGCATCAAGAGAATAAGATAGAAGGCTGCTATCTCTTTTCCATTCTTTATTGGAAACATGTTAGAACCTTGTCCTTCAGCGCAAGCAACTGAAATGACTAGATTAGAGATGCAATGGTACTCTTTTATCTCTTACCAATCTAGGGCAAACTTTGATCCTCACGACAATATTGAATCAGTGAATGGAGAAAGATTTAGGCATAAGGTGGATATAGAAGATTATTGGGCAGATGTTGCTGATGAGTATGCTGTCAGGAAAAAGATGTGGTCTAAGTTGCCAATTTGTTTAATCAGGATCACTAAACTTTTCCCTGTGCCAGATCAAGTGGAGGAAGCTGAAGAATGCACTCAGCCATGCTTTGATGGGGATGCATCTCTCCCTCCTATTAAATGGTTAGAACCTGAACATGCTGACCTAGCTACCCTGATGCAACCGGTAGAAAACTATTCCAGGTAGTGGGCTGATCAACATATCCAAAGGCTGAGAAGAAGAAGAGTGAACTTGACGTATGACTTTATGGGAGAAGTAGAGGAATGTTCCTCAAATGCTGAAGCTTTTCAAAGTGCCAAACAAATTGAAGGAACAAAACAAAAAGAAGTGGGAAGTTCTTCAAAAACTAAAGGAAAGGAAATTATGACTGAAGGACTTGTTCAAAAGAAACAAAGGGTGGAACCATCTCGTTCTGCTGCATTTGCAAACATAGATATATTAGCCATTGATCAGTCATTGGCAGAGTTGGAGATTCCTTCCCCAGTTCATGAGGAGAATGTAGAATCAGGCCATCAAGAAGATGAACAACCACCGTCTCCTACTGACACATAAATTTTAGAATCAAAAAATGAGACCGATGATGAAGAAGGAGGGTTTCAAGAAGGAATGATTTCCGCTCTTAGGGGTATTGCACACAACCAAGAAATGGAAGGCAACCAAGAAGTAGAAGGCATTGAGCAGTCCACTGTTCCCGATTGGCTAATGGAAAGGTTGAAAATAAACACACAAATAATAGAGGAACGAGAAGAAGACGACATAGCTGATTTCTTGGCCAGATTAGAGCAAACTGCAGTGAAGAAGCCAACCAGAAAATTCTCGACCATCCAAAGAGATGAAATAGGATGCAGGACAGTACAGATTGCAGTGCCAAAGGTAGACAAGGCAAAGGGAGATATTGGTCCCCATGAATATGAGATTACCACTTTTGACTTAGACCCAAGTAAAGGAGGACGTAGACAATTTAGTTGCTTCCATGAAGGCAAAGCTGGATGAAGAGAAAAAAGAAGAAAGAGTATAAGAGAGAAGTTGAGCGCTTAAAAGAATATATTCAACATTTGACTACTAAGCCACTTGATCAAGAAAATCTAGAGGCTCTCCCACTTTTGAATTCACAACAAGTAGTCATAGGTTCTGAGGAAGAAGCAATGATAGCTAGAGAAACTAAAGATTGGATGGAAAGTACAAGAAAAGAAGCAGCCACGTTTATGGGAGGAATATCATCAGCATATGAACAAACTTCTTCTTTACTTTCCAGGATTGTGAACATGGCAGAAGTGTGGGCTGACTTCCAGGATATCCAAGATAGAATTATCCCATGCCTTAGAGAGCTAAAAGGAATCCTACCACAAGAATTGTTTAATGGAAAAATAATTGAAGCAGGGGCTGCCTATGACTTCAATAGTTGGCACTGGACGCTGGTTGCATGAAATGAAGTCTTGGAAAAGGTAAAGATTGATGCTGATAGAATAGAAGAACATATAAAGGCAATTCAGGACAAGATTTTCCTTATAGTTGCAAAGATACTTGGGAAAGAAACTATCCGAGAAAGGGATATGCAGTTGGAGAATCTGAAGGTCAGAACACAAGACATCTTCTTTGCCATCACAGGGCCAGTCTTGAAGAGCAATTTGGCTAAGGCATCGAACCTCCTATCCACTAGAGATGCTTTTCATAAGAAAGAACTAGACTGGGAAATCACTTTTGTTCCAAGTGCAGATGACTTGGAAGGATTAGAATTCAGGATCAACATGCTGCCACATGTCGCAATGGAGGAAGTTGACTAGATTGTGTCCAGGTTCATTGAATATCAGAAGAAGGGGGTGCAATCCTATAAGATAACATCTTGTGCCACTTGTCTCATTGCAGTTGATCTTAGATCTTATTTTGGGAAACTTTGATTAGGGTTAGGTTGTCCCGATCTGGACGTTGATCTTAGATTGATCTTGGCCATTCATTTGTTTTCAGAAACTCTATATCAACTCATTCTCTCATTTCATTTCAGTGTGGAGAGATTTATGAAATTGTTGCTTAGAGCTATTTGAGTAATAAAAGTTCATTATCAGTATTGTCTTTAAATCTTTTTAATGCTAAATGGTTGCATGGTTGCATATTCCCTTCAACACTTAGATTAAATTTGCTTAAGTTATTTGCTTTGAAGTTGTTAGATGAATGAAGGATTGATAAGTTGAGATTGGTGAAATTTTGCTCATACTTTTGTTGGATGGATGATTTTCATTCAATGTGTAAAGTTAGCCTGAGCTTTTGATGTGGATGCTTGACTTCTGCTTTGAGTAATATTGTTCAATTGTTGGTATTATTCCTAAGTGTGAAAATCTTAAGCACAACCCTAGAAGATTGCACCTGCTTTGTGTAGTTGTCCAAGTGTGGTGAAACAAAGTGTTGTTACCAGCTTCACCCAATCTTTACCATTTCTTGAGTTCATAAGAATAGCTTAGAAGTAGCATAGAATTCCCAAACCCTTATCCTTTTTATCTTTTTTTTGAAATCCTAAATCAGAAAATCTAAAAACAAAGAGCACTCTCATTGATAAATTCGCCTGTCTGACTTGTGAATGATACCAGTTGATAAGCGTAAGCCCCCCTTGAGATTTTCAGCATACACTACCTAAGAATCTATCCCACTAAAGTCGCTTGTTCGCACATATAGACCTTGGAGTCGCCTTGTGGTCTTTTCGCAATCTTGACACAAGTAGTGATTTTGTTCAGGAGAGGATAGAGTATCCTTGTGGTATTTTATTCTAATGTTCGGTAGGTGATAAAACGTACACCAACAGGGTGACCCACCCTTTTTTGGTTTAACCTTGGGGTGGAAAGTATGGGTCTCTTTGATATTATTATGAGAGGTGTTAGTGTTGCTAGAGGTTCTAAAGCCAACCTTGCCAATGGTTTCGCTCTTATTCAAATGGAGGTGGGAATTGGTAGAATATGAGGGTTTTAGTTATGAAGAAGGAATAATAATTTTCACCACTTGGGTCGAATGTTGTTTCCTAGCTGTATAGACCTTCGGTTTACTTTTTGAAGGGCCCATAGAAGGCTCATGTGGGGACAAAGGAGGAATGATAGATTTTGGGCTAATTGTAATTTGTTTAAACAATATATAAGCCTTTAGGGAAGGGGCTAATCATTTTTTCCCATTAAATCTTTATCAATTGACTCCTATAGAGGACAATAAATCTAGAAAGGAAAGTTCATTTTAATGTCATGTCTTAAGTGATCAGCATGGGAAATAGGTAATAATAGAATCTTTTAAATCTTCCTTTGAGCATGATATAGTGCATTAGGGTCCTGTTGTGCATTGCACACACTCCTTGTCGCCGACAGGGTCCCCCTCATTTCTTTTCCAGCCTTCGTCCTCCCGAGTTTCGAATTTAAATTTTTATCTGCCATTTTTGGGATCCAACAAGTAGTAGTGAAGCTTTGAGCTATGTCGCCATTAGGAGATGGGGCGTCTGTTAGTTTTAAGTCGCGTGGCCCGGGGGTCATGTTGCGGAGTTGAGTCTCGCAATCTAAATGCCTAAAATCAATCCAAGGGAGAAACGTCTAAGTTTGAAAAGCTTGCAAAAGTCACCTTTGGTCCGAAAATCGCCAAAGAGAGTGAAATCGTGATAGCTTAAATTTTTTTTCAAAAAGGGTTCATAGGCCGAAAATCGCCTAAGCAAAGAGTTTAAACATCTAAAAAACTTTTCAAAAGTAACGCCCAACTCGAAAATGCAAGTTAAGTGAAAACTTTCCAAAAAATTCCATTTTGCCCCGAAATTGGATAAAACACTAAAATCGCGGAGTTTAAAAACTTTTCAAAAGGCCCATTTAGGCCGAATTTCGCAAAGTGCGTTGAAAACTTCTAAGTTTAAAAAACTTTTCAAAAGGCCCTTTTAGGCCGAAAATTGCGAAGGCGCAAAGGGTAGGGCGTTTTAAAAAGGTTTTCAAAACCCCCTTTTAGGCCGAAAATGGAGAATGGTGAGTAAGTGAAAAGCGTTTTTATTAACTTTGAAACTATTCATACTCCCCTTTTTTCTTGCCGAAAACGCGAACCAAGTCATAAGGCGTTATAACCAAAACTTTTCAAAATCGCTATCTAGCCCGAAAATGCCAATGTTTTCAAAACGGTGTTGAGTTTTAGAGTTTGCAAAAATGTCATTTAGCTCGAAATTGGGCAAGAACAAGTGAAAATCGCGAAAATAGTAAAGACGTTTTGACACTTTGCAAAGTGGTCCCTTGACCCGAAAAGATGTGAGTTAGGTAAAATTGCGAAGTTGCAAAACCCTTTCACCCCGAAAGTGAGGTAAAGTTGCCTGAAAGAAAACTTTTCGTAACGCCTTTCTCAACCGAAAGGAAATAGCGTGAGGTAAGGCGTCTTTTTTTTCTGCAAAAGCGGCCTTTAGCCCAAAATCGAAAGGAGGTGAATCGTTAACTTTGAAATTTGCAAAATGCCTCCTTTCGCCGAAAATCGCAAATAAAGGAGTTGGGCGTAAAGTTTCCCATGTTCGCATCTCCTCTTTTTAGTCTGAAAATCGCCAAACATCATGAAATCGCAAGAGGAGAAGTTGGGAGTTTTCATGATTTGAACTTTGCAAAGGGCCCTCCTAGTCCGAATTC